>NW_027002009.1:165000-189927 GCF_036934945.1 Oncorhynchus masou masou
GGAGGTTAATGACCTGATGTTATGATGCGTTATAAAGCCTCTATAACCTGTCTACTGAAGCTTCAGCTCAACTAGAGGTTAATGACCTGATGTTATGATGCGTTATAAAGCCTCTATAACCTGTCTACTGAAGCTTCAGCTCAACTGGAGGTTAATGACCTGATGTTATGATGCGTTATAAAGCCTCTATAACCTGTCTACTGAAGCTTCAGCTCAACTAGAGGTTAATGACCTGATGTTATGATGCGTTATAAAGCCTCTATAACCTGTCTACTGAAGGTTATGCACTGGTTTTATAAGTGCTGATAGTGAAGGACTGTCAATGAGAAAGGACAGGAATAAGATGGAAATAAAACGGTTGACACAGGTGCTCTTAAACTGCTAGAAACGTGTGTGTGTCTGCACACAGGTGTGTGTGTGTGTGTCTGCACGCAGGTGTATGTGTGTCTGCACACAGGTGTGTGTGTGTGTGTGCACGCAGTTGTGTGTGTGTGTGTGTGTGAGTGTCTGCACGCAGTTGTGTGTGTGTGTGTGTGAGTGTCTGCACGCAGGTGTGTGGGGGTGGGTGTGTGTGTGTGTGTCTGCACGCAGGTGTGTGTTTGTGGGTGTGTGTGTCTGCACGCAGTTGTGTGTGTGTGTGTGGTGTGTATTTGTGTGTGGTGTGTGTGTGTGTGTGTGTGTGTGTGTGTGTGGTGTGTGTGTGTGTGTGTGTGAGAGAGAGCGAGAGAGAGAGAGAGAGAGAGAGAGGTCAGTCCATTCATTTTAAAGCGGCAATCTGCAGTTGAAGCAATAACAAAGCTGAGAGACGAGGCTGGAGAAACTTAACCACTCTCAAATGCATAGACAGAGCTATGGATGCAAGGACTGACCATCCATGATATCAACATTATCGTTGTTACCATGTTTTGAGGCCATGTAGTGTTTATTTACATTCACTTTGTTTACAAACATCGGAGTAAACAAGTTTATATTTTGGGTTCTGATGGGGTACAACAGTGGAATTAAGCTAATGAAGTTAAGCTAATGAAGTTAAGCTAATGAAGTTAAGCTAATGAAGCTAAGCTAATGAAGTTAAGCTAATGAAGTTAAGCTAATGAAGTTAAGCTAATGAAGCTAAGCTAATGAAGTTATAGTATTCAAGAATCAATGGGTACATATCATTCATTTATATGTCCAAAAATGGATGTATCAACTGCTGATTGCCCCTTTAGTCACCTTTTACTGCAGTGGGCTAATAGATCAAATACAACACAACTGTTTGACATAGAAACACCGGATTTTCATTAGGTCTAAAAAAAAATAATGCATATTAAATTCTGAAATATATGAAGAACATTCCACCCATGAGGCCACCAGAGGGCGATTTGGTCATTTGACTGCAGGAACTGCCCTTGACAGTCACAAGGTACTGCACTGTAATCTCTGGCCTGAACCATAAAGGACCTTGAGGTCGTAGGGTCATAGGGTACTGCTCTCTGGTCCGAACCATACAGGACCTTGAGGTCGTAGGGTCATAGGTTGCTGCTCTCTGGCCTGAACCATACAGGACCTTGAGGTCGTAGGGTCATAGGGTCATAGGGTGCTGCTCTCTGGTCCGAACCATACAGGACCTTGAGGTCGTAGGGTCATAGGTTGCTGCTCTCTGGCCTGAACCATACAGGACCTTGAGGTCGTAGGGTCATAGGGTGCTGCTCTCTGGCCTGAACCATACAGGACCTTGAGGTCGTAGGGTTATAGGGTCATAGGGTGCTGCTCTCTGGTCCGAACCATACAGGACCTTGAGGTCGTAGGGTCATAGGGTGCTGCTCTCTGGTCCGAACCATACAGGACCTTGAGGTCGTAGGGTCATAGGGTCATAGGGTGCTGCTCTCTGGTCCGAACCATACTGGACCTTGAGGTCGTAGGGTCATAGGGTCATAGGGTGCTGCTCTCTGGTCCGAACCATACAGGACCTTGAGGTCGTAGGGTCATAGGGTGCTGCTCTCTGGTCCGAACCATACAGGACCTTGAGGTCGTAGGGTCATAGGGTCACAGGGTGCTGCTCTCTGGTCCGAACCATACAGGACCTTGAGGTCGTAGGGTCATAGGGTGCTGCTCTCTGGCCTGAACCATACAGGACCTTGAGGTCGTAGGGTTATAGGGTCATAGGGTGCTGCTCTCTGGTCCGAACCATACAGGACCTTGAGGTCGTAGGGTCATAGGGTGCTGCTCTCTGGTCCGAACCATACAGGACCTTGAGGTCGTAGGGTCATAGGGTCATAGGGTGCTGCTCTCTGGTCCGAACCATACTGGACCTTGAGGTCGTAGGGTCATAGGGTCATAGGGTGCTGCTCTCTGGTCCGAACCATACAGGACCTTGAGGTCGTAGGGTCATAGGGTGCTGCTCTCTGGTCCGAACCATACAGGACCTTGAGGTCGTAGGGTCATAGGGTCACAGGGTGCTGCTCTCTGGTCCGAACCATACAGGACCTTGAGGTCGTAGGGTCATAGGGTCATAGGGTGCTGCTCTCTGGTCCGAACCATACAGGACCTTGAGGTCGTAGGGTCACAGGGTCATAGGGTGCTGCTTTCTGGTCCGAACCATACAGGACCTTGAGGTCGTAGGGTCATAAGGTCACAGGGTCTTTTCTCTGAGTGTTGGTCATGAAAAGCTGGTTTAGCCACTCATCTATAACACACAGACAGTCTAGAGTTCAGCCCAAACAATTTAATCCTTTAATCCTCTCCCCCCATTCCTTCTCTCTCCTATTCCTTCTCTCTCCTATTCCTACTCTCTCCCATTCCTTCTCTTTCCCATTCCTTCTCTCTCCCATTCCTTCTCTCTCCCATTCCTTCTCTCTCCCATTCCTACTCTCTCCCATTCCTTCTCTCTCCTATTCCTTCTCTCTCCTATTCCTTCTCTCTCTTATTCCTTCTCTCTCCCATTCCTTCTCTCTCCCATTCCTACTCTCTCCCATTCCTTCTCTCTCCCATTCCTTCTCTCTCCCATTCCTACTCTCTCCCATTCCTTCTCTCTCCTATTCCTTCTCTCTCCTATTCCTTCTCTCTCCTATTCCTACTCTCTCCTATTCCTTCTCTCTCCTATTCCTACTCTCTCCTATTCCTACTCTCTCCTATTCCTTCTCTCTCCCATTCCTTCTCTCTCCCATTCCTACTCTCTCCTATTCCTACTCTCTCCTATTCCTTCTCTCTCCCATTCCTTCTCTCTCCCATTCCTTCTCTCTCCTATTCCTACTCTCTCCTATTCCTACTCTCTCCTATTCCTTCTCTCTCCCATTCCTTCTCTCTCCCATTCCTTCTCTCTCCTATTCCTACTCTCTCCTATTCCTTCTCTCTCCCATTCCTTCTCTCTCCTATTCCTTCTCTCTCCTATTCCTTCTCTCTCCCATTCCTTCTCTCTCCTATTCCTACTCTCTCCTATTCCTTCTCTCTCTTATTCCTACTCTCTCCTATTCCTTCTCTCTCCCATTCCTTCTCTCTCCTATTCCTACTCTCTCCTATTCCTTCTCTCTCCCATTCCTTCTCTCTCCTATTCCTACTCTCTCCTATTCCTTCTCTCTCTTATTCCTACTCTCTCCTATTCCTTCTCTCTCTTATTCCTACTCTCTCCTATTCCTTCTCTCTCCCATTCCTTCTCTCTCCTATTCCTTCTCTCTCCTATTCCTTCTCTCTCCCATTCCTTCTCTCTTTCATTCCTTCCTTCTCTCCTCTCTCTCTCTCCTTCCTTCTCACTATCCCCTTCCTTCTCTCTCTACTTCCTTCTCTCTCTCTCTTTCCTTCTCTCTCTCCCTTTCTCTCTCTCTCTTTCCTTCTCTCTCCTTCCTTCTCTCTCTCCCCTTTCCTTCTCTCTCTCCTTCCTTCTCTCCTTCCTTCTCTCTCCTTCCTTCTCACTCTCTCCCCTTCCTTCTCTCCCCTTCCCTCTCTCTCCTTCCTTCTCTCTCTCCACATTCCTTCTCTCTCCTTCCTTGTCTCTCCCTCCGTCCTTCTCCCCTTTCCTTCTCTCTTCCCCCTTCCTTTTTGAAGTTAGTTGTTACAGTAGGAGTTGTTAAGTAGCTAGTTGTTTGTAGTTACAGGAGTTGTTGTTAGATATTTAGATGTTACAGTAGTTGTTGTTATTTAGTTAGTTGTTAGTTGTGACTGTAGTTGTTGTTAGATATTTAGTTGTTACAGTAGTTGTTAGTTAGTTGTTACAGTAGTTGTTGTTATTTAGTTAGTTAGTTAGTTGTTACAGAAGTTTTTGTTAGTTAGTTAGTTGTTACAGTAGTTTTTGTTATTTAGTTAGTTAGTTAGTTGTTACAGTAGTTTTTGTTAGTTAGTTAGTTGTTAGCTGTTAATCTAGTTGTTGTTAGTAGTTGTTACAGTAGTTGTTGTTAATTTGTTGTTAGTTGTTACAGTAGTTGTTGTTAATTTGTTGTTAGTTGTTACAGTAGTTGTTGTTAGTTAGTTGTTAGTTGTTACAGTAGTTGTTGTTAATTTGTTTTTACTGTAGATGTTGTTGTTAGTTGTTACTGTAGATGTTGTTAGTTAGTTGTTACAATAGTTGTTGTTAGTTAGTTGTTACTGTAGTTGTTGTTAGTTAGTTGTTATTGTGGGTGTTGTTAGTTAGTAGTTACTGTAGATGTTGTTAGTTAGTTGTTACAGTAGTTGTTGTTAGTTAGTTGTTACTGTAGATGTTGTTGTTAGTTGTTACAGTAGTTGTTGTTAGTTAGTTGTTACTGTAGATGTTGTTGTTAGTTGTTACAGTAGTTGTTGTTAGTTTGTTGTTACAATAGTTGTTGTTAGTTAGTTGTTACTGTAGTTGTTGTTAGTTAGTTGTTACTGTAGTTGTTGTTAGTTAGTTGTTACTGTAGATGTTGTTTGTTAGTTGTTACTGTAATTGTTGTTAGTTAGTTGTTACTGTAGTTGTTGTTAGTTAGTTGTTACTGTAGATGTTGTTGTTACTGTAGATGTTGTTGTTACTGTAGATGTTGTTAGTTGGTTGTTACAGTAGTTGTTGTTAGTTAGTTGTTACTGTAGATGTTGTTAGTTAGTTGTTACAGTAGTTGTTGTTAGTTCGTTGTTACAGTAGTTGTTGTTAGTTATTTGTTACTGTAGATGTTGTTAATTAGTTGTTACTGTAGATGTTGTTAGTTAGCTTTTACTGTAGTTGGTAGTTAGTTGTTACAGTAGTTGTTGTTAGTTAGTTGTTACTGTAGATGTTGTTAGTTAGTTGTTACTGTAGATGTTGTTAGTTAGTTGTTACAGTAGTTGTTGTTAGTTAGCTGTTACTGTAGTTGTTATTTAGTTGTTACAGTTGTTGTTGTTAGTTAGCTGTTACTGTAGTTGTTAGTTAGTTGTTACAGTAGTTGTTGTTAGTTAGTTGTTACTGTAGATGTTGTTAGTTAGTTGTTACAGTAGTTGTTGTTAGTTAGTTGTTACAGTAGTTGTTAGTTAGTTGTTACAGTAGTTGTTAGTTAGTTCTTACAGTAGTTACTTACACTAGCTACTTAACAACTCCTACTGTAACAACTAACTTCAAAAAGGAAGGGGGAACCATACAGGACCTTGAGGTCGTAGGGTCATAGGGTCACAGGGTGCTGCTCTCTGGTCCGAACCATACAGGACCTTGAGGTCGTAGGGTCATAGGGTCATAGGGTGCTGCTCTCTGGTCCGAACCATACAGGACCTTGAGGTCGTAGGGTCACAGGGTCATAGGGTGCTGCTTTCTGGTCCGAACCATACAGGACCTTGAGGTCGTAGGGTCATAGGGTCACAGGGTCTTTTCTCTGAGTGTTGGTCATGAAAAGCTGGTTTAGCTACTCATCTATAACACACAGACAGTCTAGAGTTCAGCCCAAACAATTTAATCCTTTAATCCTCTCCCCCATTCCTTCTCTCTCCTATTCCTTCTCTCTCCCATTCCTTCTCTCTCCCATTCCTACTCTCTCCCATTCCTTCTCTCTCCCATTCCTTCTCTCTCCCATTCCTTCTCTCTCCCATTCCTACTCTCTCCCATTCCTTCTCTCTCCTATTCCTTCTCTCTCCTATTCCTTCTCTCTCTTATTCCTTCTCTCTCCCATTCCTTCTCTCTCCCATTCCTACTCTCTCCCATTCCTTCTCTCTCCCATTCCTTCTCTCTCCCATTCCTACTCTCTCCCATTCCTTCTCTCTCCTATTCCTTCTCTCTCCTATTCCTTCTCTCTCCTATTCCTACTCTCTCCTATTCCTTCTCTCTCCTATTCCTACTCTCTCCTATTCCTACTCTCTCCTATTCCTTCTCTCTCCCATTCCTTCTCTCTCCCATTCCTACTCTCTCCTATTCCTACTCTCTCCTATTCCTTCTCTCTCCCATTCCTTCTCTCTCCCATTCCTTCTCTCTCCTATTCCTACTCTCTCCTATTCCTACTCTCTCCTATTCCTTCTCTCTCCCATTCCTTCTCTCTCCCATTCCTACTCTCTCCTATTCCTACTCTCTCCTATTCCTTCTCTCTCCCATTCCTTCTCTCTCCCATTCCTTCTCTCTCCTATTCCTACTCTCTCCTATTCCTACTCTCTCCTATTCCTTCTCTCTCCCATTCCTTCTCTCTCCCATTCCTTCTCTCTCCTATTCCTACTCTCTCCTATTCCTTCTCTCTCCCATTCCTTCTCTCTCCTATTCCTTCTCTCTCCTATTCCTTCTCTCTCCCATTCCTTCTCTCTCCTATTCCTACTCTCTCCTATTCCTTCTCTCTCTTATTCCTACTCTCTCCTATTCCTTCTCTCTCCCATTCCTTCTCTCTCCTATTCCTACTCTCTCCTATTCCTTCTCTCTCCCATTCCTTCTCTCTCCTATTCCTACTCTCTCCTATTCCTTCTCTCTCTTATTCCTACTCTCTCCTATTCCTTCTCTCTCTTATTCCTACTCTCTCCTATTCCTTCTCTCTCCCATTCCTTCTCTCTCCTATTCCTTCTCTCTCCTATTCCTTCTCTCTCCCATTCCTTCTCTCTTTCATTCCTTCCTTCTCTCCTCTCTCTCTCTCCTTCCTTCTCACTATCCCCTTCCTTCTCTCTCTACTTCCTTCTCTCTCTCTCTTTCCTTCTCTCTCTCCCTTTCTCTCTCTCTCTTTCCTTCTCTCTCCTTCCTTCTCTCCTTCCTTCTCTCTCCTTCCTTCTCACTCTCTCCCCTTCCTTCTCTCCCCTTCCCTCTCTCTCCTTCCTTCTCTCTCTCCACATTCCTTCTCTCTCCTTCCTTGTCTCTCCCTCCGTCCTTCTCCCCTTTCCTTCTCTCTTCCCCCTTCCTTTTTGAAGTTAGTTGTTACAGTAGGAGTTGTTAAGTAGCTAGTTGTTTGTAGTTACAGGAGTTGTTGTTAGATATTTAGATGTTACAGTAGTTGTTGTTATTTAGTTAGTTGTTAGTTGTGACTGTAGTTGTTGTTAGATATTTAGTTGTTACAGTAGTTGTTAGTTAGTTGTTACAGTAGTTGTTGTTATTTAGTTAGTTAGTTAGTTGTTACAGAAGTTTTTGTTAGTTAGTTAGTTGTTACAGTAGTTTTTTGTTATTTAGTTAGTTAGTTAGTTGTTACAGTAGTTTTTGTTAGTTAGTTAGTTGTTAGCTGTTAATCTAGTTGTTGTTAGTAGTTGTTACAGTAGTTGTTGTTAATTTGTTGTTAGTTGTTACAGTAGTTGTTGTTAATTTGTTGTTAGTTGTTACAGTAGTTGTTGTTAGTTAGTTGTTAGTTGTTACAGTAGTTGTTGTTAATTTGTTTTTACTGTAGATGTTGTTGTTAGTTGTTACTGTAGATGTTGTTAGTTAGTTGTTACAATAGTTGTTGTTAGTTAGTTGTTACTGTAGTTGTTGTTAGTTAGTTGTTATTGTGGGTGTTGTTAGTTAGTAGTTACTGTAGATGTTGTTAGTTAGTTGTTACAGTAGTTGTTGTTAGTTAGTTGTTACTGTAGATGTTGTTGTTAGTTGTTACAGTAGTTGTTGTTAGTTAGTTGTTACTGTAGATGTTGTTGTTAGTTGTTACAGTAGTTGTTGTTAGTTTGTTGTTACAATAGTTGTTGTTAGTTAGTTGTTACTGTAGTTGTTGTTAGTTAGTTGTTACTGTAGTTGTTGTTAGTTAGTTGTTACTGTAGTTGTTGTTAGTTAGTTGTTACTGTAGATGTTGTTAGTTAGTTGTTACTGTAGTTGTTGTTAGTTAGTTGTTACTGTAGATGTTGTTGTTACTGTAGATGTTGTTGTTACTGTAGATGTTGTTAGTTGGTTGTTACAGTAGTTGTTGTTAGTTAGTTGTTACTGTAGATGTTGTTAGTTAGTTGTTACAGTAGTTGTTGTTAGTTCGTTGTTACAGTAGTTGTTGTTAGTTATTTGTTACTGTAGATGTTGTTAATTAGTTGTTACTGTAGATGTTGTTAGTTAGCTTTTACTGTAGTTGGTAGTTAGTTGTTACAGTAGTTGTTGTTAGTTAGTTGTTACTGTAGATGTTGTTAGTTAGTTGTTACTGTAGATGTTGTTAGTTAGTTGTTACAGTAGTTGTTGTTAGTTAGCTGTTACTGTAGTTGTTATTTAGTTGTTACAGTTGTTGTTGTTAGTTAGCTGTTACTGTAGTTGTTAGTTAGTTGTTACAGTAGTTGTTGTTAGTTAGTTGTTACTGTAGATGTTGTTAGTTAGTTGTTACAGTAGTTGTTGTTAGTTAGTTGTTACAGTAGTTGTTAGTTAGTTGTTACAGTAGTTGTTAGTTAGTTCTTACAGTAGTTACTTACACTAGCTACTTAACAACTCCTACTGTAACAACTAACTTCAAAAAGGAAGGGGGAACCATACAGGACCTTGAGGTCGTAGGGTCATAGGGTCACAGGGTGCTGCTCTCTGGTCCGAACCATACAGGACCTTGAGGTCGTAGGGTCATAGGGTCATAGGGTGCTGCTCTCTGGTCCGAACCATACAGGACCTTGAGGTCGTAGGGTCACAGGGTCATAGGGTGCTGCTTTCTGGTCCGAACCATACAGGACCTTGAGGTCGTAGGGTCATAGGGTCACAGGGTCTTTTCTCTGAGTGTTGGTCATGAAAAGCTGGTTTAGCTACTCATCTATAACACACAGACAGTCTAGAGTTCAGCCCAAACAATTTAATCCTTTAATCCTCTCCCCCCATTCCTTCTCTCTCCTATTCCTTCTCTCTCCCCCATTCCTTCTCTCTCCCATTCCTACTCTCTCCCATTCCTTCTCTCTCCCATTCCTTCTCTCTCCCATTCCTTCTCTCTCCCATTCCTACTCTCTCCCATTCCTTCTCTCTCCTATTCCTTCTCTCTCCTATTCCTTCTCTCTCTTATTCCTTCTCTCTCCCATTCCTTCTCTCTCCCATTCCTACTCTCTCCCATTCCTTCTCTCTCCCATGCCTTCTCTCTCCCATTCCTACTCTCTCCCATTCCTTCTCTCTCCTATTCCTTCTCTCTCCTATTCCTTCTCTCTCCTATTCCTACTCTCTCCTATTCCTTCTCTCTCCTATTCCTACTCTCTCCTATTCCTACTCTCTCCTATTCCTTCTCTCTCCCATTCCTTCTCTCTCCCATTCCTACTCTCTCCTATTCCTACTCTCTCCTATTCCTTCTCTCTCCCATTCCTTCTCTCTCCTTCCTTCTCACTCTCTCCCCTTCCTTCTCTCCCCTTCCCTCTCTCTCCTTCCTTCTCTCTCTCCACATTCCTTCTCTCTCCTTCCTTGTCTCTCCCTCCGTCCTTCTCCCCTTTCCTTCTCTCTTCCCCCTTCCTTTTTGAAGTTAGTTGTTACAGTAGGAGTTGTTAAGTAGCTAGTTGTTTGTAGTTACAGGAGTTGTTGTTAGATATTTAGATGTTACAGTAGTTGTTGTTATTTAGTTAGTTGTTAGTTGTGACTGTAGTTGTTGTTAGATATTTAGTTGTTACAGTAGTTGTTAGTTAGTTGTTACAGTAGTTGTTGTTATTTAGTTAGTTAGTTAGTTAGTTGTTACAGAAGTTTTTGTTAGTTAGTTAGTTGTTACAGTAGTTTTTGTTATTTAGTTAGTTAGTTAGTTGTTACAGTAGTTTTTGTTAGTTAGTTAGTTGTTAGCTGTTAATCTAGTTGTTGTTAGTAGTTGTTACAGTAGTTGTTGTTAATTTGTTGTTAGTTGTTACAGTAGTTGTTGTTAATTTGTTGTTAGTTGTTACAGTAGTTGTTGTTAGTTAGTTGTTAGTTGTTACAGTAGTTGTTGTTAATTTGTTTTTACTGTAGATGTTGTTGTTAGTTGTTACTGTAGATGTTGTTAGTTAGTTGTTACAATAGTTGTTGTTAGTTAGTTGTTACTGTAGTTGTTGTTAGTTAGTTGTTATTGTGGGTGTTGTTAGTTAGTAGTTACTGTAGATGTTGTTAGTTAGTTGTTACAGTAGTTGTTGTTAGTTAGTTGTTACTGTAGATGTTGTTGTTAGTTGTTACAGTAGTTGTTGTTAGTTAGTTGTTACTGTAGATGTTGTTGTTAGTTGTTACAGTAGTTGTTGTTAGTTAGTTGTTACAATAGTTGTTGTTAGTTAGTTGTTACTGTAGTTGTTGTTAGTTAGTTGTTACTGTAGTTGTTGTTAGTTAGTTGTTACTGTAGATGTTGTTTGTTAGTTGTTACTGTAATTGTTGTTAGTTAGTTGTTACTGTAGTTGTTGTTAGTTAGTTGTTACTGTAGATGTTGTTGTTACTGTAGATGTTGTTGTTACTGTAGATGTTGTTAGTTGGTTGTTACAGTAGTTGTTGTTAGTTAGTTGTTACTGTAGATGTTGTTAGTTAGTTGTTACAGTAGTTGTTGTTAGTTCGTTGTTACAGTAGTTGTTGTTAGTTATTTGTTACTGTAGATGTTGTTAATTAGTTGTTACTGTAGATGTTGTTAGTTAGCTTTTACTGTAGTTGGTAGTTAGTTGTTACAGTAGTTGTTGTTAGTTAGTTGTTACTGTAGATGTTGTTAGTTAGTTGTTACTGTAGATGTTGTTAGTTAGTTGTTACAGTAGTTGTTGTTAGTTAGCTGTTACTGTAGTTGTTATTTAGTTGTTACAGTTGTTGTTGTTAGTTAGCTGTTACTGTAGTTGTTAGTTAGTTGTTACAGTAGTTGTTGTTAGTTAGTTGTTACTGTAGATGTTGTTAGTTAGTTGTTACAGTAGTTGTTGTTAGTTAGTTGTTACAGTAGTTGTTAGTTAGTTGTTACAGTAGTTGTTAGTTAGTTCTTACAGTAGTTACTTACACTAGCTACTTAACAACTCCTACTGTAACAACTAACTTCAAAAAGGAAGGGGGAACCATACAGGACCTTGAGGTCGTAGGGTCATAGGGTCACAGGGTGCTGCTCTCTGGTCCGAACCATACAGGACCTTGAGGTCGTAGGGTCATAGGGTCATAGGGTGCTGCTCTCTGGTCCGAACCATACAGGACCTTGAGGTCGTAGGGTCACAGGGTCATAGGGTGCTGCTTTCTGGTCCGAACCATACAGGACCTTGAGGTCGTAGGGTCATAGGGTCACAGGGTCTTTTCTCTGAGTGTTGGTCATGAAAAGCTGGTTTAGCTACTCATCTATAACACACAGACAGTCTAGAGTTCAGCCCAAACAATTTAATCCTTTAATCCTCTCCCCCCATTCCTTCTCTCTCCTATTCCTTCTCTCTCCCATTCCTTCTCTCTCCCATTCCTACTCTCTCCCATTCCTTCTCTCTCCCATTCCTTCTCTCTCCCATTCCTTCTCTCTCCCATTCCTACTCTCTCCCATTCCTTCTCTCTCCTATTCCTTCTCTCTCCTATTCCTTCTCTCTCTTATTCCTTCTCTCTCCCATTCCTTCTCTCTCCCATTCCTACTCTCTCCCATTCCTTCTCTCTCCCATTCCTTCTCTCTCCCATTCCTACTCTCTCCCATTCCTTCTCTCTCCTATTCCTTCTCTCTCCTATTCCTTCTCTCTCCTATTCCTACTCTCTCCTATTCCTACTCTCTCCTATTCCTTCTCTCTCCCATTCCTTCTCTCTCCCATTCCTACTCTCTCCTATTCCTACTCTCTCCTATTCCTTCTCTCTCCCATTCCTTCTCTCTCCCATTCCTTCTCTCTCCTATTCCTACTCTCTCCTATTCCTACTCTCTCCTATTCCTTCTCTCTCCCATTCCTTCTCTTTCCCATTCCTTCTCTCTCCTATTCCTACTCTCTCCTATTCCTTCTCTCTCCCATTCCTTCTCTCTCCTATTCATTCTCTCTCCTATTCCTTCTCTCTCCCATTCCTTCTCTCTCCTATTCCTACCCTCTCCTATTCCTTCTCTCTCTTATTCCTACTCTCTCCTATTCCTTCTCTCTCCCATTCCTTCTCTCTCCTATTCCTTCTCTCTCCTATTCCTTCTCTCTCCCATTCCTTCTCTCTTTCATTCCTTCCTTCTCTCCTCTCTCTCTCTCCTTCCTTCTCACTATCCCCTTCCTTCTCTCTCTACTTCCTTCTCTCTCTCTCTTTCCTTCTCTCTCTCCCCTTCTCTCTCTCTCTTTCCTTCTCTCTCCTTCCTTCTCTCTCTCCCCTTTCCTTCTCTCTCTCCTTCCTTCTCTCCTTCCTTCTCTCTCCTTCCTTGTCTCTCCCTCCGTCCTTCTCCCCTTTCCTTCTCTCTTCCCCCTTCCTTTTTGAAGTTAGTTGTTACAGTAGGAGTTGTTAAGTAGCTAGTTGTTTGTAGTTACAGGAGTTGTTGTTAGATATTTAGATGTTACAGTAGTTGTTGTTATTTAGTTAGTTGTTAGTTGTGACTGTAGTTGTTGTTAGATATTTAGTTGTTACAGTAGTTGTTAGTTAGTTGTTACAGTAGTTGTTGTTATTTAGTTAGTTAGTTAGTTGTTACAGAAGTTTTTGTTAGTTAGTTAGTTGTTACAGTAGTTTTTGTTATTTAGTTAGTTAGTTAGTTGTTACAGTAGTTTTTGTTAGTTAGTTAGTTGTTAGCTGTTAATCTAGTTGTTGTTAGTAGTTGTTACAGTAGTTGTTGTTAATTTGTTGTTAGTTGTTACAGTAGTTGTTGTTAATTTGTTGTTAGTTGTTACAGTAGTTGTTGTTAGTTAGTTGTTAGTTGTTACAGTAGTTGTTGTTAATTTGTTTTTACTGTAGATGTTGTTGTTAGTTGTTACTGTAGATGTTGTTAGTTAGTTGTTACAATAGTTGTTGTTAGTTAGTTGTTACTGTAGTTGTTGTTAGTTAGTTGTTATTGTGGGTGTTGTTAGTTAGTAGTTACTGTAGATGTTGTTAGTTAGTTGTTACAGTAGTTGTTGTTAGTTAGTTGTTACTGTAGATGTTGTTGTTAGTTGTTACAGTAGTTGTTGTTAGTTAGTTGTTACTGTAGATGTTGTTGTTAGTTGTTACAGTAGTTGTTGTTAGTTAGTTGTTACAATAGTTGTTGTTAGTTAGTTGTTACTGTAGTTGTTGTTAGTTAGTTGTTACTGTAGTTGTTGTTAGTTAGTTGTTACTGTAGATGTTGTTTGTTAGTTGTTACTGTAATTGTTGTTAGTTAGTTGTTACTGTAGTTGTTGTTAGTTAGTTGTTACTGTAGATGTTGTTGTTACTGTAGATGTTGTTGTTACTGTAGATGTTGTTAGTTGGTTGTTACAGTAGTTGTTGTTAGTTAGTTGTTACTGTAGATGTTGTTAGTTAGTTGTTACAGTAGTTGTTGTTAGTTCGTTGTTACAGTAGTTGTTGTTAGTTATTTGTTACTGTAGATGTTGTTAATTAGTTGTTACTGTAGATGTTGTTAGTTAGCTTTTACTGTAGTTGGTAGTTAGTTGTTACAGTAGTTGTTGTTAGTTAGTTGTTACTGTAGATGTTGTTAGTTAGTTGTTACTGTAGATGTTGTTAGTTAGTTGTTACAGTAGTTGTTGTTAGTTAGCTGTTACTGTAGTTGTTATTTAGTTGTTACAGTTGTTGTTGTTAGTTAGCTGTTACTGTAGTTGTTAGTTAGTTGTTACAGTAGTTGTTGTTAGTTAGTTGTTACTGTAGATGTTGTTAGTTAGTTGTTACAGTAGTTGTTGTTAGTTAGTTGTTACAGTAGTTGTTAGTTAGTTGTTACAGTAGTTGTTAGTTAGTTCTTACAGTAGTTACTTACACTAGCTACTTAACAACTCCTACTGTAACAACTAACTTCAAAAAGGAAGGGGGAACCATACAGGACCTTGAGGTCGTAGGGTCATAGGGTCACAGGGTGCTGCTCTCTGGTCCGAACCATACAGGACCTTGAGGTCGTAGGGTCATAGGGTCATAGGGTGCTGCTCTCTGGTCCGAACCATACAGGACCTTGAGGTCGTAGGGTCACAGGGTCATAGGGTGCTGCTTTCTGGTCCGAACCATACAGGACCTTGAGGTCGTAGGGTCATAGGGTCACAGGGTCTTTTCTCTGAGTGTTGGTCATGAAAAGCTGGTTTAGCTACTCATCTATAACACACAGACAGTCTAGAGTTCAGCCCAAACAATTTAATCCTTTAATCCTCTCCCCCATTCCTTCTCTCTCCTATTCCTTCTCTCTCCCATTCCTTCTCTCTCCCATTCCTACTCTCTCCCATTCCTTCTCTCTCCCATTCCTTCTCTCTCCCATTCCTTCTCTCTCCCATTCCTACTCTCTCCCATTCCTTCTCTCTCCTATTCCTTCTCTCTCCTATTCCTTCTCTCTCTTATTCCTTCTCTCTCCCATTCCTTCTCTCTCCCATTCCTACTCTCTCCCATTCCTTCTCTCTCCCATTCCTTCTCTCTCCCATTCCTACTCTCTCCCATTCCTTCTCTCTCCTATTCCTTCTCTCTCCTATTCCTTCTCTCTCCTATTCCTACTCTCTCCTATTCCTACTCTCTCCTATTCCTTCTCTCTCCCATTCCTTCTCTCTCCCATTCCTACTCTCTCCTATTCCTACTCTCTCCTATTCCTTCTCTCTCCCATTCCTTCTCTCTCCCATTCCTTCTCTCTCCTATTCCTACTCTCTCCTATTCCTACTCTCTCCTATTCCTTCTCTCTCCCATTCCTTCTCTTTCCCATTCCTTCTCTCTCCTATTCCTACTCTCTCCTATTCCTTCTCTCTCCCATTCCTTCTCTCTCCTATTCATTCTCTCTCCTATTCCTTCTCTCTCCCATTCCTTCTCTCTCCTATTCCTACCCTCTCCTATTCCTTCTCTCTCTTATTCCTACTCTCTCCTATTCCTTCTCTCTCCCATTCCTTCTCTCTCCTATTCCTTCTCTCTCCTATTCCTTCTCTCTCCCATTCCTTCTCTCTTTCATTCCTTCCTTCTCTCCTCTCTCTCTCTCCTTCCTTCTCACTATCCCCTTCCTTCTCTCTCTACTTCCTTCTCTCTCTCTCTTTCCTTCTCTCTCTCCCCTTCTCTCTCTCTCTTTCCTTCTCTCTCCTTCCTTCTCTCTCTCCCCTTTCCTTCTCTCTCTCCTTCCTTCTCTCCTTCCTTCTCTCTCCTTCCTTGTCTCTCCCTCCGTCCTTCTCCCTTTCCTTCTCTCTCTTCCCCCTTCCTTTTTGAAGTTAGTTGTTACAGTAGGAGTTGTTAAGTAGCTAGTTGTTTGTAGTTACAGGAGTTGTTGTTAGATATTTAGATGTTACAGTAGTTGTTGTTATTTAGTTAGTTGTTAGTTGTGACTGTAGTTGTTGTTAGATATTTAGTTGTTACAGTAGTTGTTAGTTAGTTGTTACAGTAGTTGTTGTTATTTAGTTAGTTAGTTAGTTGTTACAGAAGTTTTTGTTAGTTAGTTAGTTGTTACAGTAGTTTTTGTTATTTAGTTAGTTAGTTAGTTGTTACAGTAGTTTTTGTTAGTTAGTTAGTTGTTAGCTGTTAATCTAGTTGTTGTTAGTAGTTGTTACAGTAGTTGTTGTTAATTTGTTGTTAGTTGTTACAGTAGTTGTTGTTAATTTGTTGTTAGTTGTTACAGTAGTTGTTGTTAGTTAGTTGTTAGTTGTTACAGTAGTTGTTGTTAATTTGTTTTTACTGTAGATGTTGTTGTTAGTTGTTACTGTAGATGTTGTTAGTTAGTTGTTACAATAGTTGTTGTTAGTTAGTTGTTACTGTAGTTGTTGTTAGTTAGTTGTTATTGTGGGTGTTGTTAGTTAGTAGTTACTGTAGATGTTGTTAGTTAGTTGTTACAGTAGTTGTTGTTAGTTAGTTGTTACTGTAGATGTTGTTGTTAGTTGTTACAGTAGTTGTTGTTAGTTAGTTGTTACTGTAGATGTTGTTGTTAGTTGTTACAGTAGTTGTTGTTAGTTAGTTGTTACAATAGTTGTTGTTAGTTAGTTGTTACTGTAGTTGTTGTTAGTTAGTTGTTACTGTAGTTGTTGTTAGTTAGTTGTTACTGTAGATGTTGTTTGTTAGTTGTTACTGTAATTGTTGTTAGTTAGTTGTTACTGTAGTTGTTGTTAGTTAGTTGTTACTGTAGATGTTGTTGTTACTGTAGATGTTGTTGTTACTGTAGATGTTGTTAGTTGGTTGTTACAGTAGTTGTTGTTAGTTAGTTGTTACTGTAGATGTTGTTAGTTAGTTGTTACAGTAGTTGTTGTTAGTTCGTTGTTACAGTAGTTGTTGTTAGTTATTTGTTACTGTAGATGTTGTTAATTAGTTGTTACTGTAGATGTTGTTAGTTAGCTTTTACTGTAGTTGGTAGTTAGTTGTTACAGTAGTTGTTGTTAGTTAGTTGTTACTGTAGATGTTGTTAGTTAGTTGTTACTGTAGATGTTGTTAGTTAGTTGTTACAGTAGTTGTTGTTAGTTAGCTGTTACTGTAGTTGTTATTTAGTTGTTACAGTTGTTGTTGTTAGTTAGCTGTTACTGTAGTTGTTAGTTAGTTGTTACAGTAGTTGTTGTTAGTTAGTTGTTACTGTAGATGTTGTTAGTTAGTTGTTACAGTAGTTGTTGTTAGTTAGTTGTTACAGTAGTTGTTAGTTAGTTGTTACAGTAGTTGTTAGTTAGTTCTTACAGTAGTTGTTAGTTAGGTGTTACAGTAGTTGTTGTTGTTAGTTGTTACAGTATTTGTTGTTAGTTAGTTGTTACAGTAGTTGTTGTTAGTTAGTTGTTACAGTAGTAGTTGTTAGTTAGTTCTTACAGTAGTTGTTAGTTAGGTGTTACAGTAGTTGTTGTTGTTAGTTGTTACAGTAGTTGTTAGTTAGTTCTTACAGTAGTTGTTAGTTAGGTGTTACAGTATTTGTTGTTAGTTAGTTGTTACAGTAGTTGTTGTTAGTTAGTTGTTACAGTAGTTGTTGTTAGTTAGTTGTTACTGTAGATGTTGTTAGTTAATTGTTACTGTAGATGTTGTTAATTAGTTGTTACTGTAGATGTTGTTAGTTAGCTGTTACTGTAGTTGTTAGTTAGTTGTTACAGTAGTTGTTGTTAGTTAGTTGTTACTGTAGATGTTGTTAGTTAGTTGTTACTGTAGTTGTTGTTAATTATTTGTTACTGTAGATGTTTTTGTTAGTTGTTACTGTAGTTGTTGTTAGTTAGTTGTTACTGTAGATGTTGTTGTTAGTTGTTACAGTAGTTGTTGTTAGTTAGTTGTTACTGTAGATGTTGTTAGTTAGTTGTTACAGTAGTTGTTGTTAGTTAGTTGTTAGTTGTTACAGTAGTTGTTACTGTAGATGTTGTTAATTAGTTGTTACAGTAATTGTTGTTAATTAGTTGTTACTGTAGATATTGTTAGTTAGTTGTTACAGTAGTTGTTATTAGTTAGTTGTTACTGTAGATGTTGTTAATTAGTTGTTACAGTAGTTGTTGTTGTTAGTTGTTACAGTAGATATTGTTAGTTAGTTGTTACAGTAGTTGTTATTAGTTAGTTGTTACTGTAGATGTTGTTAATTAGTTGTTACAGTAGTTGTTAGTTAGTTGTTACTGTAGATGTTGTTGTTAGTTGTTACAGTAGTTGTTGTTAGTTTGTTGTTACAATAGTTGTTGTTAGTTAGTTGTTACTGTAGTTGTTGTTAGTTAGTTGTTACTGTAGTTGTTGTTAGTTAGTTGTTACTGTAGATGTTGTTTGTTAGTTGTTACTGTAATTGTTGTTAGTTAGTTGTTACTGTAGTTGTTGTTAGTTAGTTGTTACTGTAGTTTTTGTTAGTTAGTTGTTACTGTAGATGTTGTTGTTAGTTGTTACAGTAGTTGTTGTTAGTTAGTTGTTACTGTAGATGTTGTTAGTTAGTTGTTACAGTAGTTGTTGTTAGTTAGTTGTTAGTTGTTACAGTAGTTGTTACTGTAGATGTTGTTAATTAGTTGTTACAGTAATTGTTGTTAATTAGTTGTTACTGTAGATATTGTTAGTTAGTTGTTACAGTAGTTGTTATTAGTTAGTTGTTACTGTAGATGTTGTTAATTAGTTGTTACAGTAGTTGTTGTTGTTAGTTGTTACAGTAGATATTGTTAGTTAGTTGTTACAGTAGTTGTTATTAGTTAGTTGTTACTGTAGATGTTGTTAATTAGTTGTTACAGTAGTTGTTAGTTAGTTGTTACTGTAGATGTTGTTAGTTAATTGTTACTGTAGATGTTGTTGTTAGTTGTTACTGTAGATGTTGTTAGTTAGTTGTTACAGTAGTTGTTAGTTAATTGTTACTGTAGATGTTGTTGTTAATTGTTACTGTAGATGTTGTTTGTTCTTGTTGGTGTGTTCTTTTTGTGGATGCACTTTTAATTCAAAATGTTTCATTCGATGTTGAAAGGCCAGTCAAAACACTGTTGAAGATTAAAAACACACACACACACCCTCTCTCTCTTACAAACATACACACACTCCTCAGATAAAAGCGAAACAAGGCGAGCCGAACTCTGGCCCCGAATGCGAGTCACGCGTGTCTTATTATCAAGTTAATTAAAGCGAGCGTCTGACAATGTCACTCGCGCGCAGCCAACAAAAGAGAGGAAGGAGAGAAGAAAACAGATGTAGATGCTGCGTCTCTTAGGAGACTGTGTCAAGGGCTGCTTTTCATCGTGCGCCACGTGTGTTTGGATCGCGCCACGCCCGGCAGAAATTGGAGGGGGCTGTTTCACACAAATCGTTTTTTATAAGCAAATGACAAGAAGGCAATTATTGCATTTTGATGTTCAAAAAAAATATATACGAGGGGGGGGGCGGGTGGGGTATTAAATAAATAAATATAGAAAGAAAACGATTTCCATAATTTGACGGCCTGTGTGGCGAGAAAGGGAATAAGAGGATGGAGAGAGAGAGAGAGAGGAAGAGAGAGGGAGGGAGATACAAAGGGAGACGGCATCCAAAGCGTATCTCTGCCCGTTCAAAGCAGCACTCAGACGGGGAAAGAGCTTCAAACAACCTGGCGAGGATCCAACCAATCCTCCATCCAGCCTCAACATGAAAAAAAGACTCGATTTAAGTGTCCACATTGAAATTTAAATTCAGAGAGCCCCGTTCGGGTGTGTGGACCCGCGGGGTCAAGTGACGACGGGATTATATGCTTCTTCATAATAATATTAATTAAACAATTTGCATATGCTAATAAGGTAACAATTATCGGTTCTCTCTGTTGAAATGTTATTACAACACACCAATATGCGAGCCGCGGGGTCACGCAGACCGGGACTGAGAAACACAAATGAACATTCTGTCAGCGGCTGAAATTGGATGAATAAAGTAGAAATAATTCAGTAATGTATGAGAGAGAGAGAGAGAGAGAGAGAGAGAGAGAGAGAGAGAGAGAGAGAGACAGAGAGAGAGAGACAGAGAGAGAGAGAGAGAGAGAGAGAGAGAGAGAGAGAGAGAGAGAGAGAGAGAGAGAGAGAGAGAGAGAGAGAGAGAGGGCAGCAAAGAGAACAATGACCCTTTGCACACAGCCAAGACAATGCAGGAGTGGCTTTCGGGAAGTCTCTGAATGTCCTTGAGTGACCCAGCCAGAGCCCGGGCTTGAACCCGATTGAACATCTCTGGAGAGAACTGAAAATAGCTGTGCAGCAACACTCCTCATCCAACCTGACAGAGTTTGAGAGGATCTGCTAAGAAGACTGAGAGAAACTCCCTAAATACAGGTTTGCCAAGCTTGTAGCGTCCTACCCAAGGAGACTTGAGGCTGTAATCACTGCCAAAGGAGCTTCAACAAAGTACTGATTAAAGGGTCTGTAATATTAGTTTTTAAAATGTTATATGAATTTGCAAGAATTTCTAAAAACCTGTTTTTGCAATGTGTCTATACTGGAATTGTATTTAGATTAATGGGGGGGAGGGGGGGGGGGATTTTTTACCCATTTTAGAATAAGTCAATAATTTAACGAAATGTGGAAAAAGTCAAGGGGTCTGAATACTTTTGTAGGGGCAAATATATATACCCTATATAGAGGGGTATATAGAGGGATGTATAGAGGGTATATAGAGGGTATATAGAGTGGTATATAGAGGGGTATATAGAGGGGTATATAGAGGGGTATATAGAGGGGTATATATAGAGGGTTATATAGAGGGGTATATAGAGGGTTATATAGAGGGGTATATAGAGGGATATATAGACGGATATATAGAGGGGTATATAGAGGGGGTATAGAGGGGTATATAGAGGGGTATATAGAGGGTATATAGAGGGGTATATAGAGGGGTATATAGAGGGGTATATAGAGGGGTATATAGAGGGTATATAGAGGGGTATATAGAGGGGTATATAGAGGGGTATATAGAGGGGTATATAGAGGGGTATATAGAGGGGTATATAGAGGGTATATAGAGGGGTATATAGAGGGGTATATAGAGGGGTATATAGAGGGTATATAGAGGGGTATATAGAGGGGTATATAGAGGGTATATAGAGGGGTATATAGAGGGGTATATAGAGGGGTATATATAGAGGGTATATAGAGGGGTATATAGAGGGGTATATAGAGGGGTATATAGAGGGGTATCTAGTAGGTATATAGAAGGTATATAGAGGGGTATCTAGAAGGTATATAGAGGGTATATAGAGGGGTATATAGAGGGGTTATATGGAGGAATATATAGAGGGGTATATAGAGGGGTATATAGAAGGATATATAGAGGGTTATATAGAGGGATATATAGAGGGTTATATAGAGGGGTATATAGAGGGGTATATAGAAGGATATATAGAGGGTTATATAGAGGGATATATAGAGGGTTATATAGAGGGGTATATAGAGGGATATATAGACGGATATATAGAGGGGTATATAGAGGGATATATAGAGGGTTATATAGAGGGATATATAGAGGGTTATATAGAGGGGTATATAGAGGGATATATAGACGGATATATAGAGGGGTATATAGAGGGGTATATAGAGGGGTATCTAGAGGGGTATACGACCCTGCCTCACACAGGAAGCGGCGCAGGTCCTAATCCAGGCACTTGTCATCTCCCGTCTGGATTACTGCAACTCGCTGTTGGCTGGGCTCCCTGCCTGTGCCATTAAACCCCTACAACTCATCCAGAACGCCGCAGCCCGTCTGGTGTTCAACCTTCCCAAGTTCTCTCACGTCACCCCGCTCCTCCGCTCTCTCCACTGGCTTCCAGTTGAAGCTCGCATCCGCTACAAGACCATGGTGCTTGCCTACGGAGCTGTGAGGGGAACGGCACCGCAGTACCTCCAGGCTCTGATCAGGCCCTACACCCAAACAAGGGCACTGCGTTCATCCACCTCTGGCCTGCTCGCCTCCCTACCACTGAGGAAGTACAGTTCCCGCTCAGCCCAGTCAAAACTGTTCGCTGCTCTGGCCCCCAATGGTGGAACAAACTCCCTCACGACGCCAGGACAGCGGAGTCAATCACCACCTTCCGGAGACACCTGAAACCCCACCTCTTCAAGGAATACCTAGGATAGGATAAAGTAATCCTTCTCACCCCCCCTTAAATGATTTAGATGCACTATTGTAAAGTGGCTGTTCCACTGGATGTCAGAAGGTGAATTCACCAATTTGTAAGTCGCTCTGGATAAGAGCGTCTGCTAAATGACTTAAATGTAAATGTAAATGTAAATTTTACTTTAAAGTGCCACTTTTGGCAAAAAACGTAAAGATAACATATTTTTAACTGTATAACGGATCAATAAACCACCATAACATGATATTTCATGTTTAAAAATGAATGAATAAGATATTTGGTGACAAAATTACCTGTTCTTAACAATCTCTGCAGCCTCGTCCAAAAACAAATCCTGTGAAATGAATTCAACACATACTGGAAGAGTTGCTGGCTATAGCTACAGTGGCTAGCTACCGTGGCCAGCTACCGTGGCTAGCTACCGTGGCTAGCTACCGTGGCTAGCTACCGTGGCTAGCTACCTTAGCTAACGAACTAGCTATGTCGTTTGTGACGGCGCATGACCAGAATGACACATTGATGAACCACCGAAGGCACAAGCCCATTTCTGTTTGAAAAGTGAGAAAGAAAAGGAGTTGAACTGCTGCTGTTGTTGTTGTTGTTGTTGCCATGACGTCAACTGTTAAAGCAAATGTCCTGCAACTCTTCATGCTGCCATTAACGATGATGTTTCATAGGCTATTTTTGGGGCAGCAGACAAATGTTGTTTTAAGTCAACTATTGGGGGGGGGGGGGGGGGACCAATCAACCTGTTCTGAATATTGGGGGGGACATGTCCCCAATCCCCAGTGGAAATTCCACCTATGAGAGAGAGGGATAGAGGGGAGGGGGGGGGCACTCATGCATTTGTCTCTGATTACCATTCTGTATTCAGAAGCACGGGTGGCTTTCTGTCAAGAAATTTAACACAAAATTAAGCGGTTATCGCCTCGGGCCAAATCTGTCCCCCTTCGATACGTTTATCATTATATGTATAATCTCTCCCTCTCTCTCTCTCCCTCTCTCTTTCTCCCGCTCTCTCTCTCTCTCTTTCTCCCTCTCTCTCTCTCCCCCCCTCTCTCTCTCTCTCCCTCTCTCTCTCTCTCTCTCCCTCTCTCTCTCTCTCTCTCCCTCTCTCTCTTTCTCCCTCCCTCTCTCTCCCTCTCTCCCCCCCCCTCTCTCTCTCTCTCTCTCTCCCTCTCCCTCCCTCTCTCTCTCTCTCTTTCTTTCTCCCTCCATCTCTCTCCCTCTCTCTCTCTCTCTTTCCTTATTAGGCTACATTGTGTAAATACAGCTGGACATATCTCATTTCCTAATATCTCTTCATGTCACTCTGAGTCTCTTATCAACATCATTGGCACATGTAATGATTTCAAACTAAATGTTTAGGACAAACACTACAACAAGGTAACGATTACACAACAAAATATCTCTTATTTTACTGAGCAGATGTCAGATTTCATTAATTGATTAAACGGGTTATGGAGGAGAATCTACCGTGCAGAAAAACTGAATTCTCTCCATGTTCTTTTTATTCTAGAACATTATTAACAACTTAACGAATTATTTTACTGATAATTCAAAGATCGCAGCCTACGGAAAATCAGTGTAACTTTTTAGTGAGTATTTTTGATTTCCCCGCTTCAAACCTTCTATCCTACAGCTGGCTACTAGCAACTCAACACACGTGATTCTGTTATAGTCTGTTCTGCTACTGCGCGCCAGTGTTCCGGGTGAAAAATCAACACAAGGACGCGGAATGTTACGGTACACCAACCAACTAATCACCTTTAAAAACAGTAATGGTGCGTGTGCATGTGTGTGTGGGTCCGCCCGTGTGTGCCTGAGCGACTATGTGTTAAGTGGCGGGATGGTGGAGTGTAGGAGGAGACCGGGAGAGAGAGAGGGAGAGGGAGAGACAGAGAGGGTTGTAGTTTTAAACGCAACGTGACAGCCGGTTGTAGTTTTAAACGCTGACGTGACAGCCGGGGAAAGTGTGCATGATGAAGCTCCTTGATGCTCAGCAAGGATGTAATCGGAAAACATCACTTACACTGGGTGAGACATAGGGGAGGAGGGAGAGAGACAGGGGCAGGGGAGAGGGAAGGAGGGAGACAGACAAGGGCAGGGGAGAGGGAAGGAGGGAGAGAGACAGGGGAGAGGGATGGAGGGAGAGAGACAGGGGCAGGGGAGGGGGAAGGAGGGAGGGAGACAGGGGCAGGGGAGAGGGAAGGAGGGAGAGAGACAGGGGCAGGGGAGAGGGAAGGAGGGAGAGAGACAGGGGCAGGGAAGGAGGGAGAGAGACAGGGGCAGGGGAGAGGGAAGGAGGGAGAGAGACAGGGGCAGGGGAGAGAGACAGGGGCAGGGGAGAGGGAAGGAGGGAGAGAGACATGGGCAGGGGAGAGGGAAGGAGGGAGAGAGACAGGGGCAGGGGAGAGGGAAGGAGGGAGAGAGACAGGGGCAGGGGAGAGGGAAGGAGGGAGAGAGACAGGGGCAGGGGAGAGGGACAGGGGCAGGGGAGAGGGAAGGAGGGAGAGAGACAGGGGTATGGGAGAGGGGAGGAGGGAGAGAGACACAGGCAGGGGAGAGGGAAGGAGGGAGAGAGACAGGGGCAGGGGAGAGGGAAGGAGGGAGAGAGACAGGGGCAGGGGAGAGGGAAGGAGGGAGAGAGACAGGGGCAGGGGAGAGGGAAGGAGTGAGAGTAAATGTTATTCGAGAGTGAGAGACAGAGAGTGAGAGAGAGAGAGAGAGAGAGAGAGAGAGAGAGAGAGAGAGAGAGAGAGAGAGAGAGAGAGAGAGACTAAACGCGTTTCCTTAAAATTCGCTTTCACAGAATCACACCACCACCATGATGCTGGCGACCATTCCTGTTTTAGATGTGTTTGTTGAAGAACACATGAGAGATGTGTGGGAGGTAGAAAAAGAAAAACATAATTTTCCGTCTGTTTTATAATGGATCGCCTTTCAATGAGCTGCCTATAGCCTCGCCCCTCCCCCAGCCGCCCCATGTCCATGTTGTGACAGGGCTTATATTGTTTGTGGAGGCCGATGTCAGGTGTAATTAGTAATCGATATGGAAAAACGTTTTTTTCCTCCATCTCTCCCTCTCACACACGAGCCATAACCACGCCTGTGACGTTACCGACCCATTAGCGTTTCTTATTGGTCCAAAACTCCCCGAGCCGCGGAAGGCCTAATTAGGGGG
>NW_027002010.1:0-6808 GCF_036934945.1 Oncorhynchus masou masou
TTGGTGTAGCCTTGTGATTATTGCCTTCTCCAGGGCCCACTCTAAAACTCTTCATAAATAGGTATCCAGATGTGCAGTGTTCTGATCTTGTCTACCTGTCCAGACCACCCCCCGGCCATCCTCCACCTCGCCCGGGCTTCAGGGAGAGGGACATGAGGGAGGGCAGCCGGACCAGTAGAGATGGAGAGGAACCTTATGGAAGGCCTGGGGGTTATGACAGACCTCCGTACGAGCGTGGGCCAGAGCGTGGGCCAGAGCGTGGGCCTGAGCGTGGGCCTGAGCGCTTCGATCAGGGTGCTTCACCATACGGTAAGTCGGTCTCGAACAGACATGGTGCAATGCAAATGTCTCTGTATGTGAGTGGGACTGATTTGTACACAGAAAAAAAATTACACTTTCCAAAAGAGAAGTCTCTGAAGCTACCAGGCCTTCTGAAAGTGTTCATACCCCGTGCCTTATTCCACATTTTGTTGTTACAACCTGAATTCAAAATGTGTATAATTTTGTTTTTGACTGCTCCTACCCATCTACACATAATACTCCATAATGATAAAATGAAAACATGTTTTTAGAAAATGTTGCTCATTTATTGAAAATTTAAATATCTCATTTACTTAAGTATTTATTTATTTTATTTTACCTTTATTTAACTAGGCAAATCAGTTAAGAAAAAATTCTTATTTTCAATGACGGCCTTCAGGGGCAGAACGACAGATTTGTACCTTGCAACCTTTCGGTTACTAGTCCAACGCTCTAACCACTAGGCTACCCTCGAGTCAATACCCTGAGTCAATACTTTGTAGACACACATTTGGCAGCCATTACAGTTGAGTCTTTTATTGGGACGCCGCTAAGAGATTTCCACTCCTGGAATGTGGAACATTTTCCCATTTGTTCTTTTCAAAAGGATTCAAGCTCTGTCTAATTGGTTGTTGATCATTTCTAGACAACCATTTTCAGGTCTTGCCATAGATGTTCAAGCCAAAATTGTAACTCGGCCACTCAGTGTAGATTTGGCCTTGTGTTTTAGGTTATTGTCCTGCTAAAAGGTGAATTCATTTCACAGTGTCTGGTGGATAGCAGACTGAACCAGGTTTTCCTCAGTTTCTTTTTTTTTTTATCCTGAAAAACTCCTCAGTCCTAAACGATTACACGCATACCCATAACATAATGCAGCCATCACTATGCTTGAAAATATCAAGTGTTAAAAAGTTGATTGCTTTGCCACATTTTTTTGCAGTATTACTTTAGTGCCTTGTTGCAAACAGGATGCATGTTTTGGAATATTTGTGTTCTGTAAAGGCTTCCTTTTTTTTCACTCTTGTGATTTAGGTTAGTATTGTGGAGTAACTACAATGTTGTTGATCCATCCTCAGTTTTCTCCTGTCACAGCCATTAAACTCTGTAACTGTTTTAAAGTAGCCGTTTTGGGTCATGGTGAAATCCCTGAGGTTTCCTTCCTCTCCGGCAACTGAGTTAGGAAGGACGCCTGTATGTTTGTAGTGACTGGGTGTATTGATACTCCATCCAAAGTGTAATCAATAACTTCACCGTGCTCAAAGGGATATTCAATGTCTGCTTTTGTATTTTTACCCATCTACCAATAGGCGCCCTTCGCTTGGCATTGGAAAAACTGCCCTGGTCTTTGTGATTGAATCTGTGTTTGAAATTCACTGCTTGACTTGAGTTTTTTATTTTTTTATTTTTTTTATTTAACCTTTATTTAACCAGGTAGGCCAGTTGAGAACAAGTTCTCATTTGCAACTGCGACCTGGCCACGATAAAGCATAGCAGTGTAAAAAAAAAAGGGAAAAAAAGAGAGTCTATATACATTGTGTGCAAAAGGCATGAGGAGGTAGGCAAATAATTACAATTTTGCAGATTAACACTGGAGTGACAAATGATCAGATGGTCATGTACAGGTAGAGATATTGGTGTGCAAAAGAGCAGAAAAGTAAATAAATATAAACAGTATGGGGATGAGGTAGGTAAGATTGGGTGGGCTATTTACCGATAGACTATGTACATCTGCAGCGATCGGTTAGCTGCTCAGATAGCTGATGTTTGAAGTTGGTGAGGGAGATAAGTCTCCAACTTCAGCGATTTTACCCAATTCGTTCCAGTCACAGGCAGCAGAGAACTGGAACGAAGGCGGCAAATGAGGTGTTGGCTTTAGGGATGATCAATGAGATACACCTGCTGGAGCGCGTGCTACGGGTGGGTGTTGCCATCGTGACCAGTGAACTGAGATAAGGCGTAGCTTTACCTAGCATGGACTTGTAGATGACCTGGAGCCAGTGGGACTGGCGACGATTATGTAGCGAGGGCCAGCCGACTAGAGCATACAGGTCGCAGTGGTGGGTGATTATAAGGTGCTTTAGTAACAAAACGGATGGCACTGTGATAAACTGCATCCAGTTTGCTGAGTAGAGTGTTGGAAGCTATTTTGTAGATGACATCGCCGAAGTCGAGGATCTGTAGGATAGTCAGTTTTACTAGTGTCAGTTTGGCGGCGTGAGTGAAGGAGGCTTTGTTGCGCAATAGAAAGCCGATTCTAGATTTGATTTTAGATTGGAGATGTTTGATATGAGTCTGGAAGGAGAGTTTACAGATGTATAGATGTATGTGTGGGGTACAGTTTTGTAAAACCTCCCTTATCTTTGTGGTTGAATGTGGGGTACAGAGATGAGGTAGTCATTACAAAAATCATGTTAAACACTATTATTGCACACAGAGTCCATGCAACTTATTGTGCATATTATTAAGAACATTTTTGTATTTTATTTAGGCTTGCCATAAGAAAGGGGTTGAATACTTATTGACTCGAAGACATTTCAGCTTGTAATTTTTAGTTGTTTTTTTTGTAAAAAATAATGTATGTAGGCCAGTGACCAAACAATCTAAATTTAAACCATTTTAAAATTCAGGCTGTAACACAACAAAATGTTGTATTCGAGGGAGTGTGAATACTTTTGAAGGCATTTTATACGCAGAAAACAATCAAAATGGTATTTAAGGCATCTTCCGTTGTCTGTCTTTTCATGTCACTTGGTTGTGAAGAAATGAAGAGAGTATTAGTATAGTATTAGTACATTAGTATTAGTAGTATTAGTAGTATTAGTATATTAGTAATATAAGTATTAGTATATTAGTAATATTAGTAGTATTAGTATATTAGTAATATTAGTATTAGTAGTATTAGTATTGGTAATATTAGTATCAGTATATTAGTAATATTAGTATTGGTAATATTAGTATATTAGTATATTATTAGTATAGTGTTAGTAATATTAGTATAGTATTAGTAATATTAGTAATGTTAGTATATTATCATTTGTACTATTAGTATTAGTATATTAGTGTTATTTTAGTATTAGTAATATTAGTATTGGTATATTAGTAATATTAGCATAGTATTAGTAATATTAGTAATATTAGTGTATTAGTAATATTAGTGTATTAGTATATTAGTAATAGTAGTATTAGTATATTAGTAGTAATAGTATATTAGTAGTATTAATAATATTAGTAATATTAGTATATTATTAGTATTAGTATATTATTAGTATTAGTATAGTAGTATTAGTATATTTATATTAGTTATATTAGTATATTAGTATATTTATATTATTAGTATTAGTATATTTATATTAGTATATTAGTATATTTATATTAGTAATATTAGTGTATTAGTATATTAGTAGTATGAGTAATATTAGTGTTAGTATATTAGTAATAGTATATTAGTATTAGTAATATTCGTGTATTAGTAGTATTAGTAATATTAGTAATATTAGTTAGTAATATTAGTGTATTAGTATATTAGTGTATTAGTATTAGTAATAGTATATTAGTATTAGTAATATTAGTAATATTAGTTAGTAATATTAGTAGTATTAGTAATATTAGTGTATTAGTATTAGTCTATTAGTGTATTAGTATTAGTATATTAGTAGTATTGGTATATTAGTTGTATTATTATATTAGTAGTATTAGTAATATTAGTGTTTTAGTAGTATTAGTAATATTAGTGTTTTAGTAGTATTAGTAATATTAGTAGTAGTAATGTAATGTTAGTATTAGTAATATTAGTATTGGTAATATTAGTATATTAGTATATTATTAGTATAGTGTTAGTAATATTAGTATAGTATTAGTAATATTAGTAATATTAGTATATTATCATTTGTACTATTAGTATTAGTATATTAGTGTTATTTTAGTATTAGTAATATTAGTATTGGTATATTAGTAATATTAGCATAGTATTAGTAATATTAGTAATATTAGTGTATTAGGTATATTAGTAGTAATAGTATATTAGTAGTATTAGTATATTAGTAGTATTAGTAATATTAGTATATTATTAGTATTAGTATATTATTAGTATTAGTATAGTAGTATTAGTATATTTATATTAGTTATATTAGTAGTATTAGTATATTAGTATATTTATATTATTAGTATTAGTATATTTATATTAGT
Source organism: Oncorhynchus masou masou (assembly GCF_036934945.1). Lineage (NCBI taxonomy): Eukaryota > Metazoa > Chordata > Actinopteri > Salmoniformes > Salmonidae > Oncorhynchus > Oncorhynchus masou. The sequence goes on from NW_027002010.1 coordinate 4,486, forward strand.
ATATTAGTATATTTATATTAGTTATATTAGTAATATTAGTGTATTAGTATATTAGTAGTATGAGTAATATTAGTGTTAGTATATTAGTAATAGTATATTAGTATTAGTAATATTCGTGTATTAGTAGTATTAGTAATATTAGTTAGTAATATTAGTAGTATTAGTAATATTAGTATATTAGTGTATTAGTATTAGTAATAGTATATTAGTATTAGTAGTATTAGTAATATTAGTAATATTAGTAATATTAGTTAGTAATATTAGTAGTATTAGTAATATTAGTGTATTAGTATTAGTCTATTAGTGTATTAGTATTAGTATATTAGTAGTATTGGTATATTAGTTGTATTATTATATTAGTAGTATTAGTAATATTAGTGTTTTAGTAGTATTAGTAATATTAGTGTTTTAGTAGTATTAGTAATATTAGTAGTAGTAATGTAATGTTAGTATTAGTATAGTAGTATATTTATATTTGTATTAGTAATATTAGTGTATTAGTATATTAGTAGTATTCGTATATTTATATTATTAGTATTAGTAAATTTAGTATATTAGTATATTAGTAGTATTAGTAGTATGAGTAATATTAGTGTATTAGTAGTATTAGTAATGTTAGTATTAGTATAGTAGTATTAGTAATGTTAGTATTAGTATAGTAGTATATTTATATTAGTATTAGTAATATTAGTAGTATTAGTATATTTATATTATTAGCATTAGTAATATTATTGTATTAGTATATTAGTAGTATGAGTAATATTAGTGTTACTATATTAGTATTAGTAATATTAGTATATTAGTAGTATTAGTATATTAGTAGTATGAGTAATATTAGTGTTACTATATTAGTATTAGTATTAGTATATTAGTAGTATTAGTAATGTTAGTATTAGTATAGTAGTATTAGTATAGTAGTATATTAATATTAGTAGTAGTAGTGTATTAGTATAGTAGTATATTTATATTAGTATTAGTAATAGTAGTAGTATTAGTATTAGTATATTTATATGATTAGCATTAGTAATATTAGTGTATTAGTATAGTAGTAGTATTAGTATATTAGTGGTATGAGTAATATTAGTGTTACTATATTTGTATTAGTAGTATTAGTAATATTAGTTAGTAATATTGGTTAGTAATATTAGTAGTATTAGTAATATTAGTGTATTAGTATATTAGTGTATTAGTATATTAGTAGTATTAGTAATATTAGTAATATTAGTAGTATTAGTAATAGTGTATTAGTATTAGTCTAGTGTATTAGTAGTATTGGTATATTAGTTGTATTATTATATTAGTAGTATTAGTAATATTAGTGTTTTAGTAGTATTAGTAATGTTAGTAATGTTAGTATTCGTATTGTAGTATTAGTATATTAGTATTAGTATAGTAGTATATTTATATTTGTATTAGTAATATTAGTGTATTAGTATATTAGTAGTATTAGTATATTTATATTATTAGTATTAGTAAATTTAGTGTATTAGTATATTAGTAGTATTCGTATATTAGTAGTATGAGTAATATTAGTTTATTGGTAGTATTAGTAATGTTAGTATTAGTATATTAGTATTAGTATAGTAGTATTAGTAATGTTAGTATTAGTATAGTAGTATATTTATTAGTATTAGTAATATTAGTAGTATTAGTATATTTATATTATTAGCATTAGTAATATTAGTGTATTAGTATATTAGTAGTATGAGTAATATTAGTGTTACTATATTAGTATTAGTAATATTAGTGTATTAGTATATTAGTAGTATTGGTATATTAGTGGTATGAGTAATATTAGTGTTACTATATTAGTATTAGTATATTAGTAGTATTAGTAATATTAGTAGTATTAGTATATTTATATTATTAGCATTAGTAATATTAGTGTATTAGTATATTAGTAGTATTAGTAATATTAGTAGTATTAGTAATATTTATATTATTAGCATTAGTGTATTAGTATATTAGTAGTATTAGTAATATTAGTGTATTAGTATATTAGTAGTATTGGTATATTAGTGGTATGAGTAATATTAGTGTTACTATATTAGTATTAGTATATTAGTAGTATTAGTAATATTAGTAGTATTAGTATATTTATATTATTAGCATTAGTAATATTAGTGTATTAGTATATTAGTAGTATTAGTATATTAGTAGTATTATTATATTTATATTATTATCATTAGTAATATTAGTATATTAGTAGTATTAGTACATTAGTAGTATTAGTATATTATTAGTATTAGTAATATTAGTGTATTAGTATATTAGTAGTATTAGTAGTATTAGTATATTAGTAGTATGAGTAATATCAGTGTTA
>NW_027002011.1:0-6806 GCF_036934945.1 Oncorhynchus masou masou
TTACATTTAAGTCATTTAGCAGGCGCTCTTATCCAGAGCGACTTACAAATTGGTGAATTCACCTTCTGACATCCAGTGGAACAGCCACTTACAATAGTGCATCTAAATCATTTAAGGGGGTGAGAAGGATTACTTATCCTATCCTAGGTATTCCTTGAAGAGGTGGGGTTTCAGGTGTCTCCGGAAGGTGGTGATTGACTCCGCTGTCCTGGCGTCGTGAGGGAGTTTGTTCCACCATTGGGGGCCAGAGCAGCGAACAGTTTTGACTGGGCTGAGCGGGAACTGTACTTCCTCAGTGGTAGGGAGGCGAGCAGGCCAGAGGTGGATGAACGCAGTGCCCTTGTTTGGGTGTAGGGCCTGATCAGAGCCTGGAGGTACTGCGGTGCCGTTCCCCTCACAGCTCCGTAGGCAAGCACCATGGTCTTGTAGCGGATGCGAGCTTCAACTGGAAGCCAGTGGAGAGAGCGGAGGAGCGGGGTGACGTGAGAGAACTTGGGAAGGTTGAACACCAGACGGGCTGCGGCGTTCTGGATGAGTTGTAGGGGTTTAATGGCACAGGCAGGGAGCCCAGCCAACAGCGAGTTGCAGTAATCCAGACGGGAGATGACAAGTGCCTGGATTAGGACCTGCGCCGCTTCCTGTGTGAGGCAGGGGCGTACTCTGCGGATGTTGTAGAGCATGAACCTACAGGAACGGGCCACCGCTGATGTTAGTTGAGAACGACAGGGTGTTGTCCAGGATCACGCCAAGGTTCTTAGCACTCTGGGAGGAGGAAACAATGGAGTTGTCAACCGTGATGGCGAGATCATGGAGCGGGCAGTCCTTCCCCGGGAGGAAGAGCAGCTCCGTCTTGCCGAGGTTCAGCTTGAGGTGGTGATCCGTCATCCACACTGATATGTCTGCCAGACATGCAGAGATGCGATTCGCCACCTGGTCATCAGAAGGGGGAAAGGAGAAGATTAATTGTGTGTCGTCTGCATAGCAATGATAGGAGAGACCATGTGAGGTTATGACAGAGCCAAGTGACTTGGTGTATAGCGAGAATAGGAGAGGGCCTAGAACAGAGCCCTGGGGGACACCAGTGGTGAGAGCGCGTGGCGAGGAGACAGATCTCGCCACGCCACCTGGTAGGAGCGACCTGTCAGGTAGGACGCAATCCAAGCGTGGGCCGCACCGGAGATGCCCAACTCGGAGAGGGTGGAGAGGAGGATCTGATGGTTCACAGTGTCGAAGGCAGCCGATAGGTCTAGAAGGATGAGAGCAGAGGAGGGAGAGTTAGCTTTAGCAGTGCGGAGCGCCTCCGTGATACAGAGAAGAGCAGTCTCAGTTGAATGACTAGTCTTGAAACCTGACTGATTTGGATCAAGAAGGTCATTCTGAGAGAGATAGCGGGAGAGCTGGCCAAGGACGGCACGTTCAAGAGTTTTGGAGAGAAAAGAAAGAAGGGATACTGGTCTGTAGTTGTTGACATCGGAGGGATCGAGTGTAGGTTTTTTTCAGAAGGGGTGCAACTCTCGCTCTCTTGAAGACGGAAGGGACGTAGCCAGCGGTCAGGGATGAGTTGATGAGCGAGGTGAGGTAAGGGAGAAGGTCTCCGGAAATGGTCTGGAGAAGAGAGGAGGGGATAGGGTCAAGCGGGCAGGTTGTTGGGCGGCCGGCCGTCACAAGAAGCGAGATTTCATCTGGAGAGAGAGGGAGAAAGAGGTCAGAGCACAGGGTAGGGCAGTGTGAGCAGAACCAGCGGTGTCGTTTGACTTAGCAAACGAGGATCGGATGTCGTCGACCTTCTTTTCAAAATGGTTGACGAAGTCATCTGCAGAGAGGGAGGAGGGGGAGGGGGGAGGAGGATTCAGGAGGGAGGAGAAGGTGGCAAAGAGCTTCCTAGGGTTAGAGGCAGATGCTTGGAATTTAGAGTGGAAGAAAGTGGCTTTAGCAGCAGAGACAGAGGAGGAAAATGTAGAGAGGAGGGAGTGAAAGGATGCCAGGTCCGCAGGGAGGCGAGTTTTCCTCCATTTCCGCTCGGCTGCCCGGAGCACTGTTCTGTGAGCTCGCAATGAGTCGTCCGAGCCACGGAGCGGGAGGGAGGACCGAGCCGGCCTGGAGGATAGGGGACATAGAGAGTCAAAGGATGCAGAAAGGGAAGAGAGGAGGGTTGAGGAGGCAGAATCAGGAGATAGGTTGGAGAAGGTATGAGCAGAGGGAAGAGATGATAGGATGGAAGAGGAGAGAGTAGCGGGGGAGAGAGAGCGAAGGTTGGGACGGCGCGATACCATCCGAGTAGGGGCAGTGTGGGAAGTGTTGGATGAGAGCGAGAGGGAAAAGGATACAAGGTAGTGGTCGGAGACTTGGAGGGGAGTTGCAATGAGGTTAGTGGAAGAACAGCATCTAGTAAAGATGAGGTCGAGCGTATTGCCTGCCTTGTGAGTAGGGGGGGCAGGTGAGAGGGTGAGGTCAAAAGAGGAGAGGAGTGGAAAGAAGGAGGCAGAGAGGAATGAGTCAAAGGTAGACGTGGGGAGGTTAAAGTCACCCAGGACTGTGAGAGGTGAGCCGTCCTCAGGAAAGGAGCTTATCAAGGCATCAAGCTCATTGATGAACTCTCCGAGGGAACCTGGAGGGCGATAAATGATAAGGATGTTAAGCTTGAAAGGGCTGGTAACTGTGACAGCATGGAATTCAAAGGAGGCGATAGACAGATGGGTAAGGGGAGAAAGAGAGAATGACCACTTGGGAGAGATGAGGATCCCGGTGCCACCACCCCGCTGACCAGAAGCTCTCGGGGTGTGCGAGAACACGTGGGCGGACGAAGAGAGAGCAGTAGGAGTAGCAGTGTTGTCTGTGGTGATCCATGTTTCCGTCAGTGCCAAGAAGTCGAGGGACTGGAGGGAGGCATAGGCTGAGATGAACTCTGCCTTGTTGGCCGCAGATCGGCAGTTCCAGAGGCTACCGGAGACCTGGAACTCCACGTGGGTCGTGCGCGCTGGGACCACCAGATTAGGGTGGCCGCGGCCACGCGGTGTGGAGCGTTTGTATGGTCTGTGCAGAGAGGAGAGAACAGGGATAGATAGACACATAGTTGACAGGCTACAGAAGAGGCTATGCTAATGCAAAGGAGATTGGAATGACAAGTGGACTACACTATCGAATGTTCAGAACGTTAAGCTTACGTAGCAAGAATCTTATTGACTAAAATGATTGAAATGATACAGTACTGCTGGAGTAGGCTAGCTGGCAGTGGCTACGTTGTTGACACTACACTAATCAAGTCGTTCCGTCGAGTGTAATAGTTTCTACAGTGCTGCTATTCAGGGGCTAGCTGGCTAGCTAGCAGTGTTGATTACGTAACGTTACGTTAAAAGAACGACAATAGCTGGCTAGCTAACCTAGAAAATCGCTCCAGACTACACAATTGTCTTAGATACAAAGACGGCTATGTAGGTGGCTCTTCATAGCTCTTGATAGTTTTACGACTGCACTTGAAGAAACTTTCAAAGTTCTGGAAATGTTCCATATTGACTGACCTTCATGTCTTCAAGTAATGAGGGACTGTTGTTTATCTTTGCTTATTTGAGCTGTTCTTGCCATAATATGGACTTGGTCGGCTATCTTCTGTATACCCCCCTACCTTGTCACAACACAACTGATAGGCTCAAACGCATTAAGAAGAAAATAAATTCCACAAATTATCAACCTTTAAAAAGACACACCTGTTAATTGAAATGCATTCCAGGTGACGACCTCATGAAACTGGTTGAGAGAATGTGAAGAGTGAGCAAAGCTGTCATTAAGGCAAAGGGTGGCTATTTGAAGAATCTCCAAAATAAAATATATTTCCATTTCTTTAACACTTTTTGGTTACTACATGACTCCATATGGGGCGGCAGGGTAGCCTAGTGGTTAGAGCGTTACATTTACATTACATTTAAGTCATTTGGCAGACGCTCTTATCCAGAGCGACTTACAAATTGGTGAATTCACCTTATGACATCCAGTGGAACAGCCACTTTACAATAGTGCATCTAAATCATTTAAGGGGTGGGGTGAGAAGGATTACTTTATCCTATCCTAGGTATTCCTTAAAGAGGTGGGGTTTCAGGTGTCTCCGGAAGGTGGTGATTGACTCCGCTGTCCTGGCGTCGTGAGGGAGTTTGTTCCACCATTGGGGGGCCAGAGCAGCGAACAGTTTTGACTGGGCTGAGCGGGAACTGTACTTCCTCAGTGGTAGGGAGGCGAGCAGGCCAGAGGTGGATGAACGCAGTGCCCTTGTTTGGGTGTAGGGCCTGATCAGAGCCTGGAGGTACTGCGGTGCCGTTCCCCTCACAGCTCCGTAGGCAAGCACCATGGTCTTGTAGCGGATGCGAGCTTCAACTGGAAGCCAGTGGAGAGAGCGGAGGAGCGGGGTGACGTGAGAGAACTTGGGAAGGTTGAACACCAGACGGGCTGCGGCGTTCTGGATGAGTTGTAGGGGTTTAATGGCACAGGCAGGGAGCCCAGCCAACAGCGAGTTGCAGTAATCCAGACGGGAGATGACAAGTGCCTGGATTAGGACCTGCGCCGCTTCCTGTGTGAGGCAGGGTCGTACTCTGCGGATGTTGTAGAGCATGAACCTACAGGAACGGGCCACCGCCTTGATGTTAGTTGAGAACGACATGGTGTTGTCCAGGATCACGCCAAGGTTCTTAGCGCTCTGGGAGGAGGACACAATGGAGTTGTCAACCGTGATGGCGAGATCATGGAACGGGCAGTCCTTCCCCGGGAGGAAGAGCAGCTCCGTCTTGCCGAGGTTCAGCTTGAGGTGGTGATCCGTCATCCACACTGATATGTCTGCCAGACATGCAGAGATGCGATTCGCCACCTGGTCATCAGAAGGGGGAAAGGAGAAGATTAATTGTGTGTCGTCTGCATAGCAATGATAGGAGAGACCATGTGAGGTTATGACAGAGCCAAGTGACTTGGTGTATAGCGAGAATAGGAGAGGGCCTAGAACAGAGCCCTGGGGGACACCAGTGGTGAGAGCGCGTGGTGAGGAGACAGATTCTCGCCACGCCACCTGGTAGGAGCGACCTGTCAGGTAGGACGCAATCCAAGCGTGGGCCGCGCCGGAGATGCCCAACTCGGAGAGGGTGGAGAGGAGGATCTGATGGTTCACAGTATCGAAGGCAGCCGATAGGTCTAGAAGGATGAGAGCAGAGGAGAGAGAGTTAGCTTTCGCAGTGCGGAGCGCCCCCGTGATACAGAGAAGAGCAGTCTCAGTTGAATGACTAGTCTTGAAACCTGACTGATTTGGATCAAGAAGGTCATTCTGAGAGAGATAGCGGGAGAGCTGGCCAAGGACGGCATGTTCAAGAGACATAACCAACCCATAAAGTAAAACGTAACATCCATATATGGCCAGCTATGTAAACTTTAACATTGATTTATCCTGCAATAGATGTGGTTAAATTGGGAACATGTATACGTGTCTTGTTCTAATGCCTCTAAAGGTGAATGTAATCTAAAAGTAACTGGACAGCACCAGATTGATGTTACTGAGTTCGGGTAATATAAAAGTTATGCTACTGATTACTATTTGGACAGGTAACTAGTAACGGATTATATTTATTAAGTAACCTACCTGACCTGGTGTTGGACTAGTAACCGGAAGGTTGCGAGTTCAAACCCCGAGCTGACAAGGTACAAATCTGTCATTCTGCCCTGAACAGGCAGTTAACCCACTGTTCCAAGGCCATCATTGAAAATAAGAATTTGTTCTTAACTGACTTGCCTGGTTAAATAAAGGTAAATTTTAAAAATGAGTCGGTGTTCTAAAACTTTTGAGCGATATTGTAAGGGAGTATAAGGTGTACACAGTAATCTGTAAAATATTTGTTGTTTAAAGTTTGGGCTCTCTATGGCGCAGCGTCTAAGGTAAATGTATCTCAGTGTGTGTCACTTGTTCAAAACCAGTCTGATTCACATCTGGCCATAATTGGGAGTCCGATAGGACTGTGCACAATTGGCCTAGTGTTGTTTGGGTAGAAATGGCTGCCAGGCTATAAGAATTTGTTCTTAAACTCAAGTAACTCCCCATCCCGGGAACGTAATCATCAACTGACACGAATTAGCATAATGCGAACGACATAAATATTCCTATTCATGAAAATCACAAGTGAAATATATTAAGACACAGCTTAGCCTTTTGTTAATCACCCTGTCATCTCAGATTTTCAAAATATGCTTTACAGCCAAAGCTAGACAAGCATTTGTGTAAGTTTATCGATAGCCTAGCATAGCATTTTGTCCAGCTAGCAGCAGGTAACTTGGTCACAGAAATCAGAAAGCAATCAAGTTAAATCGTTTACCTTTTATGAGTTTTGATGTTTTCACTCACAAGACTCCCAGTTAGATAGCCAATGTTCCTTTTTTTCCAAAAACATTTTGCATGCGAAATGCTCCGTTTGTTCTTCACGTTTGGCTGAGAAATCGTCCGGAAATTGCAGTCACGAAAACGCCGAAAAATATTCAAAATTAGCTCCATAATATCGACAGGAACATGGCAAACGTTGTTTATAATCAATCCTCAAGGTGTTTTTCAAATATCTATTCGATAATATATCCACCGGGACAATTGGTTTTTCAGTAGGACCGATTGGAATAATGGCTACCTCTGTATTTTACGCGAGAATCACTGAGAGCCAACAGGTGACCACTTGCGCAATATAGCCGCTTACGGGTATTCTTCAACATAAATGCGTAAAACTACGTCACAATGCTGTAGACACCTTGGGGAATACGGAGAAAAAGTAATCTGGTTGATAGCCCATTCACTG
>NW_027002012.1:0-6806 GCF_036934945.1 Oncorhynchus masou masou
GGTAGGATGTTAGGGTTCATGGCTGATGTTGTCCTGTTGTTGATGTGGTAGGATGTTAGGGTTAATGACTGATGTTATCCTGTTGTTGATGTGGTAGGATGTTAGGGTTCATGGCTGATGTTGTTGATGTGGTAGGATGTTAGTGTTCATGACTGATGTTGTCCTGTTGTAGATGTGGTAGGATGTTAGGGTTCATGACTGATGTTGTCCGGTTGTTGATGTGGTAGGATGTTAGGGTTCATGGCTGATGTTGTCCTGTAGTTGATGTGGTAGGATGTTAGGGTTAATGACTGATGTTATCCTGTTGTTGATGTGGTGAGGATGTTAGGGTTCATGGCTGATGTTGTTGATGTGGTAGGATGTTAGGGTTCATGACTGATGTTGTTGATGTGGTAGGATGTTAGGGTTCATGACTGATGTTGTCCTGTTGTTGATGTGGTATGATGTTAGGGTTCATGACTGATGTTGTTGATGTGGTAGGATATTAGGGTTCATGACTGATGTTGTTGATGTGGTAGGATGTTAGGGTTCATGACTGATGTTGTCCTGTTGTTGATGTGGTAGGATGTTGGGGTTCATGGCTGTTGTTGTCCTGTTGTTGATGTGGTAGGATGTTAGGGTTCATGGCTTATGTTGTCCTGTTGTTTCTAGAGAAAAGGAGGTGACACTTTCTATTTCAGATCTGTCTAAGCCAGCACCCCATTATTAGTGATATGTGATACAGGGCAGGGTAAGTTTGGTTTCCCATACGTGATTTCATAGGGACAAAATCATCCCCCCTGCTTCCTTCTGTAGGCTTGGATCCAAACTAAACATTTCACAAAGACACTAAATTAAATAATTATATAATCCATTTACATCCTAGCTATCTTTCTAAATCATGTAGCGTGTATCGTCAAGATCGCAGATTTGAGAGAAACAACAAATGTCGGTACATATAAGTGTCTTATATCTGCTGAAATCTTAAATTATTGTTAAATATAACTGCACTGTCCAAATTACAGTAGCCATTACTGCAAAAAATGCCATTATATTGTTTGAGTGAGCTCCTATCAACAAACATTTCTTTCTTCGATAGGTTTGATAAATTCACCTCTGAAGGTAAAATGTGAACTTACATTCTGAAATCTTGCTCTGATTTATCATCCAAAGGGTCCCAGAGATAACACAAGTAAGTTGTTTTGTTAGACAAATACCTTTTATCATATCCTAAAAAGACCCATATAGCATGTATATTTCCACTGCTCAATTTGCAAAGAAAGAAATCTGTAAAAATCTCACCTAACGTTGTTTCAACAAGTCAAATTATGTCCATATTTATTCCTCAGAGATCCTAGAACATAACCAGACTTCTTATATCATTAGGGGTAGTATATCCTATAGCACACCATATTTGGTCAGAGAGTGGCGCCTTCATGGCACACCAATGACGTGGGCGGCCTTCACTTGAACCAATCGGGGTCAAAACAAAGCTAGCTAGATAGCCAATGAGCTGGGATTTACGGGAGTATCTGAACCATGTATCTGTCGTAAAATGTAGCTACTAACCTTGTACGACAAAAGTATGCCTTTTCCTTTTGGACAAAAATTATAAGGATATTCAGAGTTATGAAAACTGGTTGTTTTGCAAATGTTGAACTTATAATATGTCTACTAATACTGGGAAAGCTGAATCAAAGTCCAAGTATACAGATTTGAGGATATTCTTGCAGAAAAATGGAATATGAATGCAAACGTGCTTCAACACCTGCATTGCTTGCTGTTTGGGGTTTTAGGCTGGGTTTCTGTACAGCACTTTGAGATATCAGAGGATGTATGAAGGGCTATATAAATACATTTGATTTGAAATGTCTCCTTCACAATTTGCCAAAATGTACTTGGGGACTTCACACTTAATGTCATGTAGTTTGCTCATATTTCAAGTTATCGATCTGAAACTTTGCACATACACTGATGCCATCTTGTCGGAATTACAAACCAGAGTGATGCCTTTAATTGTTACCTTTCTCTTGTATTTCAAAGATGGTGGTAGAAAAAGACTGGTTGGTTTTTTCTTTGTATTTTCTTCCACCAGATCTATTGTGTTATATTCTCATACATTCATTTCACATTTCCACAAACTTCAAAGTGTTTCCTTTCAAATGATATCAAGAATATGCATATCCTTGCTTCAGGTCCTGAGCTACAGACAGTTAGATTTGGGTAGGTTATTTAGGTGAAAATGGAAAAATGGTGGCTATCCCTAAGAAGTTTTAATAACATTTCTCCTGTTTCTCTCTATAGATGACTGGAGCAACGCGGACGCCAGTTGCCATGAGTTACTGAGAGCAGAACTGCGACTGCTTCCTCTCAGCACCAAGATGGAGGCCTCTATCTACCAAAGGGTAATGCCCATAGCGATAAATAAAGGACTAGATGGATATAATCCATTTTAGCATGGACATTACCATTTAGGTCTTCCACCATTTAAAGTATACAACTGGGTGGGGATCCAGAGCATTGTCTTCTTCTTCGTATTGGGTTGCCTGTGGCTGATTTAAGCTATATCACCGCCATCTAGTGGCCACAATATATAAATGAGACAAGATTTGGTTCAGTACTCCAGCACTGCAGGTGGTATTAAATCACTAATATTTAGATTGACGCTTTTTCAAACACAAAAGAAGAAGAACAATAACAACTTTAAAATGAGGCTAGCCTCAATGGTACTACCTGTGTTGTCACGGACACCATAAGGGTACAGAGACAAAGATGAGTCCTATTTCTATTTACATGGTCCCTACACTTCATCTGGTCCATTTTTCAAGACCACAGTCATATGGCCTGGAATTTTAACAGAACTTAACCAGGCCAAGCTGAAAAGGTCTGGCCTGGTTACTGATCAACTACTGAACCAGGCCAAGTTGTACTGGTCTGGCCAGATTACTGATCAACTTCCGAACCAGGCCAAGCTGTACTGGTCTGGCCTGGTTACTGATCAACTACCTAACCAGGCCAAGCTTTACTGGTCTGGCCTGGTTACTGATCAACTACTGAACCAGGCCTAACTGTACTGGTCTGGCCTGGTTACTAATCAACTACCTAACCAGGCCAAGCTGTACTGGTCTGGCCTGGTTACTAATCAACTACCTAACCAGGCCAAGCTGTACTGGTCTGGCCTGGTTACTGATCAACTACTGAACCAGGCTAAGTTGTACTGGTCTGGCCTGATTACTGATCAACTACCTAACCAGGCCAAGCTGTACTGGTCTGGCCTGGTTACTAATCAACTACCTAACCAGGCCAAGCTGTACTGGCCTGGCCTGGTTACTGATCAACTACTGAACCAGGCCAAACTGTACTGGTCTGGCCTGGTTACTGATCAACTACCTAACCAGGCCAAGCTGTACTGGCCTGGCCTGGTTACTGATCAACTACCTAACCAGGCCAAGCTGTATTGGTCTGGCCTGGTTATTGATCAACTACCTAACCAGGCCAAGCTGTACTGGTCTGGCCCGGTTACTGATCAACTACCTAACCAAGCCAAGCTGTACTGGTCTGGCCTGATATCTGATATCTGATATCTGGATTTGGGTAGAGGAGAACCTGGAGAGGCTTGGGCGAGCAGCTGCGGGGGGAGGGAGCTATTGGCCGAGGTTGGAGTAGCCAGGAGGAAGGCATGGCCAGCTGTTGAGAAATGCCTGTTGAAGTTTTCGATAATCATGGTTTTATCGGTGGTGACCGTGTTACCTAGCCTCAGTGCAATGGGCTGCTGGGAGGAGGGGCTCTTGTACTCCATGGACTTCACAGTGTCCCAGAACTTTTTGGAGTTAGAGCAACAGGATGCAAATTTCTGCCTGAAGAAGCTGGCCTTTGCTTTCCTGACTGACTGCGTGTATTGGTTCCTGACTTCCCTGAACAGTTGAATATCGTGGGGACTATTCGATGCTATTGCAGTCCGCCACAGGATGTTTTTGTGCTGGTCGAGGGCAGTCAGGTCTGGAGTGAACCAAGAGCTGTATCTGTTCTTAGTTCTGCATTTTTTTGAACGGAGCATGCTTATCTAAAATGGTGAGGAAGTTACTTTTAAAGATTGACCAGGCATCCTCAACTGACGGGATGAGGTCAATGTCCTTCCAGGATACCCGGGCCAGGTCGATTAGAAAGGCCTGCTCACAGAAGTGTTTTAGGGAGCGTTTGATAGTGATGAGGGGTGGTCGTTTGACAGCGGATCCGTAGCGGATACAGGCAATGAGGCAGTGATCGATGAGATCCTGGTTGAAGACAGTGGAGATGTATTTGGAGGGCCAGTTGGTCAGGATGACGTCTATGAGGGTGCCCTTGTTTACAGATTTAGGATTGTACCTGGTGGGTTCCTTGATTATTTGTGTGAGATTGAGGACATCTAGCTTAGATTGTAGCACTGCCGGGGTGTTAAGCATATCCCAGTTTAGGTCACTGTTGAAGGAATTCTAAATTCCTCTGTATTGTTTCCCAATCAGAATTTAATACTATGTCAATACATTCTAAGGGATTGTAAGACCCAATATTTTTATAAGAATGGACAGAGTCCCGGTCTTAAAAGTCAGGTAACAGTGTTTAATTCAAGAGAGTACTGACCCAAAATACAAAGAACATTACATTTTAAAGAGAAGATAGAAATGAAGTCATCAGTTCTCACACTCTCTCCGATCCACAATAGCGCAGTGTCTTCAGGTCTGGAGATTGTCTCCTACTCCCCTCATAAAGCAAACATTCCAATCTGTCTAAAAGACACTCTCCTCCACTAATGGAACATCAAAGAACATTCTTATCTGTCTGAAAAGATATACCATCCCTCTTCCTTAAACCCACAAGGTACAGACAATAAATTTGGTTTACCTACATTTTCAGTCCTAGTTTAACCAAAAACCCATACATTTCATACCATAACATAATAGTATTAAAACTGAATTGTTCTAATAGAAATGTATACATAATTAATCATTTCAACTATAATTTCTCCAACAGTCACCTAACAGAACAAACTCTGAAGCTAGATGGGGGGCAATCAATTCACAAATGGTGTCCAGGGCACAGCTGGGAGCTGAGGGGGTCGGTAGCAGGCGGCAACATTGAGAGTCTTATTTCTGAGAGTGTCATTTTAAAAATGAGTAGTTCGAACTGTTTGGGTATGGACCTGGAAAGTATGATATTACTTTGCAGGCTATCTCTGCAGTAGACTGCAACTCCCCCTTTGGCAGTTCTATCTTGACGGAAAATGTTATAGTTGGGTATGGAAATCTCAGAATTTAAGGTGGCCTTCCTGAGCCAGGATTCAGACACAGCAAGGACATCAGGGTTAGCAGAGTGTGCTAAAGCAGTGAGTAAAACAAACTTAGGGAGGAGGCTTCTGATGTTGACATGCATGAAACCAAGGCTTTTTCGATCACAGAAGTCAACAAATGAGGGTGCCTGGGGACATGCAGGGCCTAGGTTTACCTCCACATCACCCGCAGAACAGAGGAGGAGTGGTATGAGGATGCGGCTAAAGGCTATCAAAACTGGTCGCCTAAAGCTTTGGGGACAAAGAATAAAAGGAGCAGATTTCTGGGCATGGAAGAATATATTCAGGGCATAATGTGCAGATAGGGGTATGGTGGGGTGCGGGTACAGCGGAGGTAAGCCCAGACACTGGGTGATGATAAGAGGTTGTATCTCTGGACACTGGTTATAATGGGTGAGGTCACCGCATGTGTGGGAGGTGGGACAAAGGAGGTATCAGGGGTATGAAGAGTGGAACTAGGGGCTCCATTGTAAACTAAAAACAATGATAACTAACCTGAACAACAGTATACAAGGCATATTGACATTTGAGAGAGACATACAGCGAGGCATACAGTAATTACAGGTGTTGATTGGGAGAGCTAGCTAAAACAGTAGGTGAGACAACAACAGCTAATCAGCTAGCACAACAACAGCAGGTAAAATGGCGTTGACTAGCAGAGAGGGTCGGATTAACTACACACAGAGCCTGAGTGCGGCTAAATGACAGATAAAACATAAACAAACAGAATGAAGTACCGTGATTAATGGACAGTCCAGCAGGCATCAGCTATGTTGCCAAGTGATCACAGTGTCCAGGGGCAGCGGTGGATGGGACAGGGAAGCTAGACTGGCGAGTATTATCCAGGCTAAAAAAACTAGCTGGCTGTGCAGAAGGTAAAAGCCGCTAGCAGTGGCTAACAATGACTAAATAGCTTGTAGCTAGTTAGCTAGTTAGCTTCTGGAGGTTCTTGAATGTGTTCTAAAAATTAAAAATAATAGCGATTCCGTATCACATTGGGTGAGGCAGGTTAACGGAAGGTATAATCGAATTAAACATCGAAAAGAGATTGAAAATAAACATGGGTCCTGTGAGTGGTTGGGCTGGCTGGGGACGCTGCGATTCAGACTGTTAGCAGGCTTGTGCTAACAAGCTAACAGTTAGTAGGCCGGGTTCAAACAAGCTAGCAGTTAGCAGACCGGGGGCTAAACTGCTAGCAGTTAGCAGGCCGAATTAGCAAGCAAGCAGATAGCAAGGGATAGAAACTTAGCCTTTGGGGGGATGTCGCGATGGGGGTTAAGTCTTTTTTGCCTCTTCATGCGGTGACATCGATAGACCGTCAGTCCGGATATTGTAACCCAGAGTATGCTTCGGTGGTAGCACAGAGCTCTGGCCAGGCTGGCTTCAAGCTAAGTGGATGGAAACGCTAGCCAGGAGTAGTCATCCAGGGTTGTGGTTAGCTTGTTAGCTAGTTGTGAAGATCCAGATGAAAAAGTTCAGTTTGCGGTGGGAATCCGGGGAC
>NW_027002013.1:0-6805 GCF_036934945.1 Oncorhynchus masou masou
CATGATTTAGACCTTGTTTTTGGAGAAGTGTTTATTTTTGTATTTCAATGTAGAAATTTGCTGAAAATTTCCACAGACAGTGTTCAGATCATCCTGTATAAACAGTACAGCAAAAAAATTACATCCAGAGTGCATCAAACATGATTTAGACCTTGTCTTTTTTTGGAAAAGTGTTTTAATTTCTGTATTTCAATGTTGCAACTTGCTGAAAAGTGTCCACAGTGTTCATATCATCCTGAATAAACATAAACAGTACAGACCTTATTTTGGAAAAAAATGTACATCAGAGTGCATCTGAATAAACATGATTTAGACCTTGATTTTGGAAAAGTGTTTATTTCTGTATTTCATTGTTGAAATTTGATAAATAAATTGTCCACAGTCTTAATTTCATCCTGAATAAACAATACAGCAAATAAAATACATCCAGAGTGAGTCAAACATGATTTAGACTTTGTTTTTGAAAAATGTTTTATCTCTGTCTTTCATTGTTGAAATTTGATAAAAATTGTCCACAGTGTTCATATCATCCTGAATTAACAGTACAGCAAAAACAAATACATCCAGAATGCATCAAACATGATTTCGACCTTGTTTTTGGAAAAGTGTTTTTTTTCTGTATTTCAATGTTTCAACTTGCTGAAAAGTGTCCACAGTGTTCATATAATCCTGAATAAACAGTACAGCAAAACAATACATACAGAGTGCATCAAACATGATTTAGACCTTGTTTTTGGAGAAGTGTTTATTTTTATATTTCAATGTAGAAATTTGCTGAAAATTGTCCACAGACAGTGTTCAGATCATCCTGAATAAACAGTACAGCAAAAAAATTACAACAATAGTGCATCAAACATGATTTATACCTTGATTTTGGAAGTGTTTATTTCTCTATTTCATTGTTGAAATTTGGTAAATAAATTGTCCACAGTCTTCATTTCATCCTGAATAAACAATACAGCAAAAAAATTACATCCAGAGTGCATCAAACATGATTTAGACCTTGTTTTTGGAAAAGTGTTTTATTTCTGTATTTCAATGTTGAAATTTGCTCAAAAAATTGTCCACAGTGTTCATATCATCCTGAATAAACAGTACAGCAAAAAAATACAAAATCAGAGTGCATCAAACATGATTTAGACCTTGTTTTTGGAGAAGTGTTTATTTTTGATATTTCATTGTTGAAATTTTAAATAAATTGTCCACAGACAGTGTCATTTCATCCTGAATAAACAGTAAAGCAAAAAAAATAAAACATCCAGAGTGCATCAAACATGATTTAGAGCTTGTTTTTGGAAAAGTGTTTATTTCTGTATTTCAATGTTGCAACTTGCTGAAAACTGTCCACAGTGTTCATGTTATCCTGAATAAACAGTAAAGCAAAAAAAAAACATCCAGAGTGTATCAAACATGATTTAGACCTTGTTTTTGGAGAAGTGTTTATTTTTGTATTTCATTGTTGAAATTTGATAAATAAATTGTCCACAGTGTTCATTTCATCCTGAATAAACAGTACAGCAAAAACAAATGATCCAGAGTGCATCAAACATGATTTAGACTTTGTTTTTGGAAAAGTGTTTATTCTGTATTTCAATGTTGCAATTTGCTGAAAAGTGTCCACAGTGTTCATATCATCCTGAATAAACAGTACAGCAAAAAAAAACATCCAGAGTGATCAAACATGATTTAGACCTTGATTTTGAAAAGTGTTTATTTCTGTATTTCATTGTTGAAATGATAAATAAATTGTCCACAGTCTTCATTTCATCCTGAATAAACAGTTTGATCCATAGTGCATCAAACATGATTTAGACTTTTTTTGGAAAAGTATCTCTGTATTTCAATGTTGCAACTTGCTGAAAAGTGTCCACAGTGTTCATATCATCCTGAATAAACAGTACAGCAAAAACAATTACATCCAGAGTGCCTCAAACATGATTTAAACCTTGTTTTTGGAGAAGTGTTTATTTTTGTATTTCAATGTTGAAATTTGCTGAAAATGTTCCACAGACAGTGTTCAGATCATCCTGAATAAACAGTACAGCAAAAAAAATACATCCAGAGTGATCAAACATGATTTAGACCTTGATTTTGGAAGTGTTTATTTCTCTATTTCATTGTTGAAATTTGATAAATACATTGTCCACAGTCTTCATTTCATCCTGAATAAACAATACAGCAAAAGAAATTACATCCAGAGTGCATCAAACATGATTTAGAACTTTTTTTTGGAAAAGTGTTTATTTCTGTATTTCAATGTTGAAATTTGCTAAAAGTGTCCACAATGTTCATATCATCCTGAATAAACAGTACAGCAAAAAAAATACATCCAGAGTGCATCAAACATGATTTAGACCTTGTTTTTGGAGAAGTGTTTATTTTTGTATTTCAATGTAGAAATTTGCTGAAAATTTCCACAGACAGTGTTCAGATCATCCTGAATAAACAGTACAGCAAAAAAAATACATCCAGAGTGCATCAAACATGATTTAGACCTTGTTTTTGGAAAAGTGTTTTATTTCTGTATTTCAACAACTTGATGAAAAATTGTCCACAGTGTTCATTTCATCCTGAATAAACAGTACAGCAAAAAAATACATCCAGAGTGCATCAAACATGATTTAGACCTTGATTTTGGAAAAGTGTTTATTTCTGTATTTCATTGTTGAAATTTGATAAATAAATTGTCCACAGTCTTAATTTCATCCTGAATAAACAATACAGCAAATAAAATACATCCAGAGTGAGTCAAACATGATTTAGACTTTGTTTTTGAAAAATGTTTTATCTCTGTCTTTCATTGTTGAAATTTGATAAAAAATTGTCCACAGTGTTCATATCATCCTGAATTAACAGTACAGCAAAAACAAATACATCCAGAATGCATCAAACATGATTTCGACCTTGTTTTTGGAAAAGTGTTTTTTTCTGTATTTCAATGTTTCAACTTGCTGAAAAGTGTCCACAGTGTTCATATCATCCTGAATAAACAGTACAGCAAAACAATACATACAGAGTGCCTCAAACATGATTTAGACCTTGTTTTTGGAGAAGTGTTTATTTTTATATTTCAATGTAGAAATTTGCTGAAAATTGTCCACAGACAGTGTTCAGATCATCCTGAATAAACAGTACAGCAAAAAAATTACAACAATAGTGCATCAAACATGATTTATACCTTGATTTTGGAAGTGTTTATTTCTCTATTTCATTGTTGAAATTTGGTAAATAAATTGTCCACAGTCTTCATTTCATCCTGAATAAACAATACAGCAAAAAAATACATCCAGAGTGATCAAACATGATTTAGACTTTGTTTTTGAAAAGTGTTTTATCTCTGTATTTCAATGTTGAAATTTGATAAAAATTGTCCACAGTGTTCATATCATCCTGAATAAACAGTACAGCAAAAAAATTACATCCAGAGTGCATCAAACATGATTTAGACCTTGTTTTTGGAAAGTGTTTATTTCTGTATTTCATTGTTGAAATTTGTAAATAAATTGTCCACAGTCTTCATTTCATCCTGAATAAACAATACAGCAAAAAAAAAATTACATCCAGAGTGCATCAAACATGATTTAGACCTTGTTTTTGGAAAAGTGTTTTTATCTCTGTATTTCAATGTTGAAATTTGATAAAAAATTGTCCACAGTGTTCATGTCATCCTGAATAAACAGTACAGCAAAAAAATACATCCAGAGTGCCTCAAACATGATTTAGACTTTGTTTTTGGAGAAGTGTTTATTTTTGTATTTCAATGTAGAAATTTGCTGAAAATTTTCCACAGACAGTGTTCAGATCATCCTGAATAAACAGTACAGCAAAAAAATTACATCCAGAGTGCATCAAACATGATTTAGACCTTGTTTTTGGAAAAGTGTTTATTTCTGTATTTCATTGTTGAAATTTGATAAATAAATTGTCCACAGTCTTAATTTCATCCTGAATAAACAATACAGCAAAATAAATTACATCCAGAGTGCATCAAACATGATTTAGAGCTTGTTTTTGAAAAAGTGTTTATTTCAGTGTTGAAATTTGCTGAAAATTGTCCACAGTGTTCATATCATCCTGAATAAACAGTAAAGCAAAAAAAATAAAAAATCCAGAGTTTATCAAACATGATTTAGAGCTTGTTTTTGAAGTGTTTATTTCTGTATTTCAATGTTGAAATTTGATAAATAAATTGTCCACAGTCTTCATTTCATCCTGAATAAACAATACAGCAAAAAAAATACATCCAGAGTGCATCAAACATGATTTAGACCTTGTTTTTGGAAAAGTGTTTTTATTCTGTATTTCAATGTTGCAACTTGCTGAAAAGTGTCCACAGTGTTCATGTCATCCTGAATAAACAGTACAGCAAAAAAATACATCCAGAGTGCCTCAAACATGATTTAGACCTTTGTTTTTGGAGAAGTGTTTATTTTTGTATTTCAATGTAGAAATTTGCTGAAAATTTTCCACAGACAGTGTTCAGATCATCCTGAATAAACAGTACAGTAAAAAAATTACATCCAGAGTGCATCAAACATGATTTAGACCTTGATTTTGGAAAAGTGTTTATTTCTGTATTTCATTGTTGAAATTTGATAAATAAATTGTCCACAGTCTTAATTTCATCCTGAATAAACAATACAGCAAATAAAATACATCCAGAGTGCATCAAACATGATTTAGACCTTGTTTTTGGAGAAGTGTTTATTTTTGCATTTCATTGTTGAAATTTGATAAATAAATTGTCCACAGTCTTCATTTCATCCTGAATAAACAGTACAGCAAAAACAAATACATCCAGAGTGCATCAAACATGATTTAGACCTTGTTTTTGGAAAAGTGTTTTTATCTCTGTATTTCAATGTTGCAACTTGCTGAAAAGTGTCCACAGTGTTCATATCATCCTGAATAAACAGTACAGCAAAAAAAATACATCCAGAGTGCCTCAAACATGATTTAGACCTTTTTTTGGAGAAGTGTTTATTTTTGTATTTCAATGTAGAAATTTGCTGAAAATTTTCCACAGACAGTGTTCATATAATCCTGAATAAACAGTACAGCAAAAAAATACATACAGAGTTCAAACATGATTTAGACCTTGTTTTTGGAGAAGTGTTTATTTTTGTATTTCATGTAGAAATTTGATAAATAAATTGTCCCACAGTTCAGATCATCCTGAATAAACAGTACAGCAAAAAAAATTACAACAATAGTGCATCAAACATGATTTAGACCTTGATTTTGGAAGTGTTTATTTCTCTATTTCATTGTTGAAATTTGATAAATAAATTGTCCACAGTCTTCATTTCATCCTGAATAAACATACAGCAAAAAAAAAATACATCCAGAGTGCATCAAACATGATTTAGACCTTGTTTTTGGAAAAGTGTTTTATCTCTGTATTTCAATGTTGCAACTTGCTGAAAAGTGTCCACAGTGTTCATATCATCCTGAATAAACAGTACAGCAAAAAAATACATCCAGAGTGCATCAAACATGATTTAGACTTTGTTTTTGGAAAAGTGTTTATTTCTGTATTTCAATGTAGAAATTTGCTGAAAATTGTCCACAGTTTTCAATCATCCTGAATAAACAGTACAGCAAAAAAATTACATCCAGAGTGCATCAAACATGATTTAGACTTTGTTTTTGGAAAAGTGTTTATTTCTGTATTTCATTGTTGAAATTTGATAAATAAATTGTCCACAGTCTTAATATCATCCTGAATAAACAATACAGCAAAAAAAATACATCCAGAGTGCATCAAACATGATTTAGACCTTGTTTTTGGAAAAGTGTTTATTTCTGTATTTCATTGTTTCAACTTGCTGAAAAGTGTCCACAGTGTTCATATCATCCTGAATAAACAGTACAGCAAAACAATACATCCAGAGTGCATCAAACATGATTTAGACCTTGTTTTTGGAAAAGAAGTGTTTATTTTTATATTTCAATGTAGAAATTTGCTGAAAATTGTCCACAGACAGTGTTCAGATCATCCTGAATAAACAGTACAGCAAAAAAAATTACAACATCCAGAGTGCATCAAACATGATTTAGACCTTGATTTTGGAAAAGTGTTTATTTCTCTATTTCATTGTTGAAATTTGATAAATAAATTGTCCACAGTCTTCATTTCATCCTGAATAAACAATACAGCAAAAAAATTACATCCAGAGTGCATCAAACATGATTTAGACCTTGTTTTTGGAAAAGTGTTTTTTATCTCTGTATTTCAATGTTGCAACTTGCTGAAAAGTGTCCACAGTGTTCATGTCATCCTGAATAAACAGTACAGCAAAAAAATACATCCAGAGTGCCTCAAACATGATTTAGACTTTGTTTTTGGAGAAGTGTTTATTTTTGTATTTCAATGTAGAAATTTGCTGAAAATTTTCCACAGACAGTGTTCAGATCATCCTGAATAAACAGTACAGCAAAAAAATTACATCCAGAGTGCATCAAACATGATTTAGACCTTGATTTTGGAAAAGTGTTTATTTCTGTATTTCATTGTTGAAATTTGATAAATAAATTGTCCACAGTCTTAATTTCATCCTGAATAAACAATACAGCAAATAAAATACATCCAGAGTGCATCAAACATGATTTAGACCTTGTTTTTGGAGAAGTGTTTATTTTTGTATTTCAATGTTGAAATTTGATAAATAAATTGTCCACAGTCTTCATTTCATCCTGAATAAACAGTACAGCAAAAAAAATACATCCAGAGTGAGTCAAACATGATTTAGACTTTGTTTTTGAAAAGTGTTTATTTCTGTATTTCATTGTTGAAATTTGATAA
>NW_027002014.1:0-6804 GCF_036934945.1 Oncorhynchus masou masou
TTTAACCTCTTACACTTATGGTGGCGCTATTTCATTTTTGGAAGAAAACGTTCCCGTTTTAAACAAGATATTTTGTCACAAAAAGATGCTCGACTATGCATATAATTGCTACTGTTCGGAAGAAAACACTGACGTGTCCAGAAATACAAATATCTTCTCTGTGCGTGCCCTTTAACGTGAGCTTCATAGGCAAAACCAAGATGACTTGGCATCCAGGAAATGACAAGGATTTTTGAGGCTCTGTCTTTCATGATCTCCTTATATGGCTGTGAACGCAAGAGGAATGAGTCTGCCCTTTCTGTCGTTTCCCCAAGGTGTCTGCAGCATTGTGACGTATTTGTAGGCAGATCGTTGGAAGATTGACCATAAGAGACCACATTTACCACGTGTCCGCCTGGTGTCCTGCGCCGAAATTGGTGCGCAAAAGTCACCTGCCAGTATTTTTCCATGGGGCACAGAGAGAGAAGCAAGCTTCCACGAACTGCATGTCAATGAAGAGATATGTGAAAAAACACCTTGAGGATTGATTCCAAACAACGTTTGCCATGTTTCAGCCGATATTATGTAGTTAATCCGGAAAAAGTTTCACGTTGTAGGTGACTGCATTTTCGGTTCGTCGGTAGCCAGGCGCAATGTAGAAAACGGAACGATTCTACACACAGACGCTTTCAGGAAACACTGCGCATCTGGTATGTGGCTGGGAGTCTCCTCATTGAAAACATCAGAAGCTCTTCAAAGGTAAATGATTTTATTTATTTGGTTATCTGGCTTTTGTGAAAATGTTGCGTAGCTACATGCTACACAAAATGCTATGCTAGCTTTGCATACTCTTACACAAATTAGTCAATTTCTATGGTTCAAAAGCATATTTTGAAAATCTGAGATGACAGTGTTGTTAAGAAAAGGCTAAGCTTGAGAGCAAACGCATTATTTTAATTTTATTTGCGATTTTCAGAAATCGTTAACGTTGCGTTATGCTAATGAGCCTGAGGCTTAGTCACGATCCCGGATCCGGGATGGGGAGTTTCAAGAGGTTAAACAGCTTGGAAAATTCCCAGTAAATGATGTCATGGCTTTAGAAGATTCTGATAGGCTAATTGACATCATTTGAGTCAATTGGAGCTGTACCTGGGGTTGTAGTTCAAGGCCTACCTTCAAACCCAGTGCCTCTTTGCTTGGCATCATGGGAAAATCTAAAAGAAATCCGCCAAGCCCTCAGAAAAAACTGTAGACATCCACAGGTCTGGTTCATAATTGGGAGCAATTTCCAAATGCCTGAAGGTACCACATTCATGTGTACAAACAATAGTACATACGTATAAATACCAAGGGACCACGCAGTCGTCATACCTCTCAGGAAGGAGCGTTTTGCCTCCGAGAGAGGAATGTACTTTGGTGCGAAAAGTGCAAATCAATCCCAGAACAACAGCAAAGGACCTTGTGAAGATGCTGGAGGAAACATGTGCAAAAGTATCTATATCTACAATTAAACGAGTCCTAAATCAATATAACGGCAGAAAAAGACATAAAAGCCTAGTGGTTTGAGAGTTGGACTAGTAACTGAAAGGAGCAAAGATCTAATCCCGAGCTGACAAGTTAAAAATATGTTGTTCTGCCCCAGAACAAGGCAGTTCACCCATTGTTCCTAGGCTGTGATTGAAAATAAGAATTTGTTCTTAATTAACAGACTTTCCTAGTTAAATAAAGGTAAAATAATGTTTAAAAATACCCTGAAATGCCGCTCAACAAGGAAGAAGCCACTGCTCCAAAACCGCCATAAAAAGGCCAGACTATGATTTGAAACTGCACATGGGGACAAAGATCATACTTTTTGGTGAAATGTCCTCTGGTCTGATGAAACAAAAATAGAACCATTTGGCCATAATGACCATCGTTATGTTTGGAGGAAAAAGGGGAAAGCTTGCAAGCCGAAGAACACCATCCCAACCGTGAAGCACTGGGGTGGCAGCATCATATTGTGGGGGTGTTTTTCTGCAGGCGGGACTGGTGCACTTCACAAAATAGATGGCTTCATGAGGAGGGGAATTATGTGGATATATTGAAGCAACATCACAAGACATCAGTCAAGAAGTTAAAGCTTGGTTGTGAATCGGTCTTCCAGATGGACAATAATCCCAGGCATACTTCCAAAGTTGTGGTGAAATGGCTAAGGGACAGCAAAGTCAAAGGTACTGGAGTGGCCATCACATTGCCCTGACATCAATCCTATAGAGCATTTGTGAGCAAAACTGAAAATGCCTGTGCGAGCGAGGAGGCCTACAAACCTGACTCAGTTACATGAGCTCTGTCAGTAGGAATGGGCCAAAATTCACCTTCAACATATTGTGGAAATTTTTTCGAAGGCTACACGAAAACGCTTGTCCCAAAGTTAAAGCATTTAAAGGCAATGCTATCAAATACTAATTGAGTGTATGTAAACTTCTGACCCACTGGGAATGTGATGAAAGAAATAAAAGCTGAAATAAATCATTCTCTCTACTATTTACGAATCCCTTTTGGCCCGACAGTCTAGGGGGATGGTAATGAGACTCGTAACATAACTCATGCAAATTATTATTGTGACAAAGGAAAAGTGTGAACGAAATAAGCACGACAACTGAAATCTACCGTCAAACTCTAGGTTTATTTATAAACACACGGTAATGGGGGAGCAGGAAAAGGGGCTGAGCTGGACCCAAGGAAAGAAACAATAAGTATTCAAAAACACCCCTAAGCTAGACTAGCCTACTTTAACAACAGCTAACTAACTAACCAAAAATACAGTGGGTGGTCCGCCCAGTTCTAACTAGTGTGTTTAACAAAGTTCACCTACGGGTAGTGTATGCCCATGGGCGACTTGTCTTGGTTTCCCCCTTTTCCACCAGCAATCAAACACAAACACCATAACCAAAAACAATACTCACAGGTGATGACAAAGTGCTATGAGGTGCTTAAACAAAAGAGAGGTTACGACACAAAGCGAGAGTGAAACACAGAGACCTACAGACATGGCATTTACAGAGAGATTGAGCTGAGCTGAGCTGGGCTGGGCTGGGCTCTAGAACAAACAAATGATGGGGTTTTTAAACCATGGGGAAGGAACTGTGATAGGTCAGGAAATTGGAGGAGGTGTGTCTTCTGATTGATGATTGATTGTTGACTGATTGGGGAGTGATTTTCACCTGTGAGGGGAGAAGGAGAGAAGAAACACACACACAGGATACACACACACACACACACAGGATAACTGTATCCGTAACACTCCCACCCTTAAAAGAGCAACCCTAGGGGTTGCGACTACAGTATTTCAATGAATACTCCCAACAAAGCAACAACCTTGCAAAACATGCAGAAATCATTTTCACACACGAGACAAAGCATCTGCCAACACATTATCAGAACCCTTTTTGTGCCGGATCTCCAAATTATAATTTTGTACAATCAGCGCCCAACGCATAAGGCGCTGGTTCTGGTTGTACATTCGGTGGAGAAAAACTAAGGGGTTATGGTCAGTATATACAATCACGGGTAGGGCACTGGAACCAATATATACTTCAAAGTATTGCAGAGCCAACAACAAAGCAAGAGCTTCTTGTTCTATTGTCGCATAGTTTGTTTGACATTTATTAAATTTACGTGAAAATAACAAACGGGATGATCCACTCCACTCTTGTCCTGCTGCAGTAGAACAGCACCAGCACCTCTGGCACTAGCATCTACCTCAAGTTTGAACGGTTGTTCAAAATCAGGAGCAGCAAGTACAGGTGTACTACATAAGAGTGCTTTCGCTGATTCAAAAGCTCTCTTACAATCAGGGGACCACTCAAATGATCTAGCCGGACTAAGCAAATCGGTCAATGGAGCAACTACCGCAGAGAAATTTTTACAGAAGCTACGGTAGTAGCCAACCATCCCTAAAAAGCGGCGTAGCTCGTCTGGTGGTAGGTGCAGGGAATGCAGTTATAGCCAAGACCTTGGCATTAACAGGGCGCACCTGTCCATGCTTCTCAGAGGTATCACACAATCCATCCTCTTGATCAACCTCTTTGAACAGAACAGTGTTCGACAAATCTCTCTCATCACCCTCTTGTCGTGCCTGAGCACGAGTGACAGCACAAGCGGGGAACACATGTGGATAATTCTGTGCCAGCTCATTCGAGAGAGAGTGGTCACTTTTATCCAATACTTCCAATACGGGTACTACCTTTCCTCCGGCAATATCGTTACCCATTATGAAGGTCACACCTTTCACTGGCAACATAGGGCGTACCCCCACTCTGAATATTCCACTGATTAACTCAGAGTGTACTTTCACAAAGTGCAATGGCACTGGGACAAAACCCATTTCAATACCCTGCACTAACACACTGGAACCACAGTATGTATCGTCAGATAAGGGCAACACATCAGACAATATAAACGACTGCGCCGCACCAGTATCTCTAAGGATTTTAACCGGTCGTTGAGACGCTTCGTCATTCGTTAGGGACACAAACCCCTCGAAAATGAATGGTTCATAACTGCGGTCGGGGACTGAGACTTTCAAACTACAGTTACCCTGAGGCACCTGTTTTGTTGCAGACCTCACAACCGTACGAATTAGAGCAACACCTGTTGGTGGCTTGGCACGAAGAGGCATCCCTTGTTTGCGTTTAAGCAGGAAGCAATCATTAATCATATGTCCTACTTTATGACAATAGAAACATGGACGCTCATTCTTCTGGCGTGCTTGACATACTACTGCTGGCCGACTAGGACTAAAGGTAGGAAACTCAGTGGCTCTACTCTCAGTTTGAGCCGAAAACACACTCTTGTGCGTCAACACAAACTCGTCTGCCAACACAGACGCTTCTGCCAGGGAGGATACTTTCTGTTCGTTTAGGTAAACTACAATGCGTTCGGGTAAGCAATTTTTAAACTCTTCCAACAAGATTAACTCCCGGAGAGAGTTGAAATCAGTTACCTTACTAGCAGCATGCCATTTATCAAACAGATTTCCCTTGTCTCTAGCAAATTCCACATAAGTCTTACTAGAAGACTTTCTATGAGACCTAAATCTCTGTCGGTATGCCTCAGGCACAAGCTCATAGGCACGAAGAACAGTAGCTTTGACCACTTCATAATTCAAACTGTCCTCCAGAGGTAGCGCTGA
Organism: Oncorhynchus masou masou; assembly: GCF_036934945.1. Lineage (NCBI taxonomy): Eukaryota > Metazoa > Chordata > Actinopteri > Salmoniformes > Salmonidae > Oncorhynchus > Oncorhynchus masou. The sequence goes on from NW_027002014.1 coordinate 5,153, forward strand.
CAAAACCTCTTGGGCTTTACCAGTTAATTTACACTGAAGTAATAGGCACCAAACCTCTTCAGGCCATTTCAATGCTACGGCTATACGCTCAAATACACAAAAATAGGAGTCAACCTCTGACTCTCTGAACAAAGGTACTAAGGCAATCTGCCTACTAATGTCAAACGTGTTTGAGGACACAGCAGGTGAGGACGGCTCACAAACAGGCACAGTAGGACCGGAGGCTAGCCTCGCTGTCTCTGCCTCAAGTTCCATCTGGCGCATTTTGAACTCCAACTGCCTTTGTTCTCTGTCTGCCTCAATTTTACACATCTCCAAATGCCGTTGTTCTCGTTCTTTTTCTGCCTCTATTTTACACATCTCCAACTGGAGAGTCTCTCGCCTAATTTGGGCTCTCTCTTCCACCTCCAGTTGGAACTGTGCTAAACAGACATCCCTCCTGGCATCACCATTTGACAGTGGGGAGAGTGGATCAAAATGGGACAATGTGGCTGGTGTTTTAGCCTCTCCCTCATTATCAGACACCAATGGTCTTACAGGAGCAGCAACATCCGCTACAGGGGTAGTAGGCTCAGGCAGCGGTAACACAAGCACCTGCTCTTCCAACAATACATTTAATACTATCCGTTTCACCTCCGCCTTAACTAAACTCTGCGGAATCGATACTGAATAATGGTCAGCCAAGGTCATTAAATCAACTCTACGACATTTGTCAAAACCTCCCACGAAGGGTTATCCAAAAAAGATTTCAAATCAAAAGTAGTCATTTTTACACTACTTCACAAGTGCCAAAGGAAATAGCAAACACTAATGCTACTTCAGCTATGACGCTCAACACTGAACTATACCACTACAACAATCTACATGAGCGGCATGGGTGTCAGTTATGACATATCCCGGATGAGCCCTCCACTTATGTTACGAATCCCTTTTGGCCCGACAGTCTAGGGGGGATGGTAATGAGACTCGTAACATAACTCATGCAAATTATTATTGTGACAAAGGAAAAGTGTGAACGAAATAAGCACGACAACTGAAATCTACCGTCAAACTCTAGGTTTATTTATAAACACACGGTAATGGGGGGAGCAGGAAAAGGGGCTGAGCTGGACCCAAGGAAAGAAACAATAAGTATTCAAAAACACCCCTAAGCTAGACTAGCCTACTTTAACAACAGCTAACTAACTAACCAAAAATACAGTGGGTGGTCCGCCCAGTTCTAACTAGTGTATTTAACAAAGTTCACCTACGGGTAGTGTATGCCCATGGGCGACTTGTCTTGGTTTCCCCCTTTTCCACCAGCAATCAAACACAAACACCATAACCAAAAACAATACTCACAGGTGATGACAAAGTGCTATGAGGTGCTTAAACAAAAGAGAGGTTACGACACAAAGCGAGAGTGAAACACAGAGACCTACAGACATGGCATTTACAGAGAGATTGAGCTGAGCTGAGCTGAGCTGGGCTCTAGAACAAACAAATGGGGTTTTTAAACCATGGGGAAGGAACTGTGATAGGTCAGGAAATTGGAGGAGGTGTGTCTTCTGATTGATGATTGGTTGTTGACTGATTGGGGAGTGATGATTTTCACCTGTGAGGGGAGAAGGAGAGAAAAGAAACACACACACAGGACACACACACACACAGGA
>NW_027002015.1:0-6801 GCF_036934945.1 Oncorhynchus masou masou
ACTGGTCTGTCTGCCCAATATAAAGGATCAAAACTGGAGGAGGCAGGTGGCAGTGGGAGGAGGTAGGGAACTGGTCTGTCTGCCCAATATAAAGGATCAAAACTGGAGGAGGCAGGTGGCAGCGGGAGGAGGTAGGGAACTGGTCTGTCTGCCCAATATAAAGGATCAAAACTGGAGGAGGCAGGTGGCAGCGGAGGAGGCAGGGAACTGGTCTGTCTGCCCAATATAAAGGATCAAAACTGGAGGAGGCAGGTGGCAGCGGGAGGAGGTAGGGAACTGGTCTGTCTGCCCAATATAAAGGATCAAAACTGGAGGAGGCAGGTGGCAGCGGGAGGAGGTAGGGAACTGGTCTGTCTGCCCAATATAAAGGATCAAAACTGGAGGAGGCAGGTGGCAGCGGGAGGAGGCAGGGAACTGGTCTGTCTGCCCAATATAAAGGATCAAAACTGGAGGAGGCAGGTGGCAGCGGGAGGAGGCAGGGAACTGGTCTGTCTGCCCAATATAAAGGATCAAAACTGGAGGAGGCAGGTGGCAGCAGGAGGAGGTAGGGAACTGGTCTGTCTGCCCAATATAAAGGATCAAAACTGGAGGAGGCAGGTGGCAGCAGGAGGAGGCAGGGAACTGGTCTGTCTGCCCAATATAAAGGATCAAAACTGGAGGAGGCAGGTGGCAGTGGGAAGAGGTAGGGAACTGGTCTGTCTGCCCAATATAAAGGATCAAAACTGGAGGAGGCAGGTGGCAACAGGAGGAGGTAGGGAACTGGTCTGTCTGCCCAATATAAAGGATCAAAACTGGAGGAGACAGGTGGCAGTGGGAGGAGGTAGGGAACTGGTCTGTCTGCCCAATATAAAGGATCAAAACTGGAGGAGACAGGTGGCAGTGGGAGGAGGTAGGGAACTGGTCTGTCTGCCCAATATAAAGGATCAAAACTGGAGGAGGCAGGTGGCAGCGGGAGGAGGTAGGGAACTGGTCTGTCTGCCCAATATAAAGGATCAAAACTGGAGGAGACAGGTGGCAGCGGGAGGAGGTAGGGAACTGGTCTGTCTGCCCAATATAAAGGATCAAAACTGGAGGAGACAGGTGGCAGCGGGAGGAGGTAGGGAACTGGTCTGTCTGCCCAATATAAAGGATCAAAACTGGAGGAGGCAGGTGGCAGTGGGAGGAGGTAGGGAACTGGTCTGTCTGCCCAATATAAAGGATCAAAACTGGAGGAGGCAGGTGGCAGTGGGAGGAGGTAGGGAACTGGTCTGTCTGCCCAATATAAAGGATCAAAACTGGAGGAGGCAGGTGGCAGTGGGAGGAGGTAGGGAACTGGTCTGTCTGCCCAATATAAAGGATCAAAACTCGAGGAGGCAGGTGGCAGCGGGAGGAGGCAGGGAACTGGTCTGTCTGCCCAATATAAAGGATCAAAACTGGCGGAGGAATAAAAATAGCATAAATAGGAAAGTATACCAGTTTAATTTGAGGACCAGGATGTTGACAACTGTGCCATACAGATTTCAAAATATTTGGGAAGAGATTGATGTACCGATTCCATGGTACACCCTGTACACCCTGTACACCCTGTACACCCTGTACACCCTGCACACCTAAAAACATGGAATTGGTACATCAATCTCTCCAAATAGTATGAGTTGAGATATTAAACAACGTTAAGATTCAAGACTTCGTGCTTTTCAGCTAAAGTTATTATATAGAATTTTTACTGACAAAATGTTGAATATTTGTGGCATAAAATCACAAGTCTGCAGATGTTGTTGTGAGGATACAGAATCAATAGAGCATTTATTTTGGTATTGCCCTCAGGTAGCCTGTTTCTGGTCTCAGCTTCAGGAATGGCTGAAAATGCATTGATCTAAAATTGACCCTAGAAATAATACTATTAGGAGATCTGGAGAGACCGGGTCAGTCAATTACTAATATACTAATACTCTTAGTGAAAGTATTTATCTTCAACTCACAATCTGTGGATTCTATTCGATTAGATAGATTGAAATTGTACGTTAAACATTAGAGCATAGTTGAAATATATGTGTTGCGTAGAAACCCAAGAGGTGGCCAGCAGAGATAGATGGGATGGGCTGAGGAAGCTGAGGGTGACCAGCAGAGATAGATAGGATGGTTTGAGGGAAGCTGAGGGTTGGTATGTGGAATTGGAGACAAGTGGGGGTGGAGTTGCTGGGCGGGAGATAGAATGATGGTCAAAGATTTTTAAAAATGTAAAAGTCTAAATAAAACATAATAAAAAGTACATTTGAATAACACTAAGTGGCAGTGATTTTACAACAGCCTCAGGTTTGCCTGAGGCTGATGCCATGCAGCTGTTTGTACACATGCATATACACACACTCTCATTCAAATAGACACATACTCAAACACACACATACATGTAATAGTGCCAGACATGCACACAAACATATACAGTTGGCATTGCTGTTATGATTTTAGTTGTCCTTGATGTCCTTTGTTTTAAATGTATTATTTAAAAAAAAATTGGGATTGTTGTTTGCTGTTTTCTTCTGTCTTTTCCTTTTTTCTCTTTCGTTCATTATCTTGGTTGTTGGTGCATTGGGGGGTTCTTGGGGCAATGGGATTAATTGTATTTTTATTTTTCTTCCCAGGGGGACTGTGGGAGGGGTCTCGAATGGTTGAGGGACAGCTATTGGGGAACTGTGTGGGGGATCTTGGAGGGTTCAGGTTCACGTTTTTGTCCTGGTGGTAGATCGGTCAACATGCCCTCTAGCAGGGCATTGACCCTGGATGCTTCTGTGTGTCGCTCTGAATGGGAGTCTGTTGGATGACTGGTATGATGTTGTGGTGGAACAATTCTCCGGCTGTAACCGACCTTAAAGCTGTTTCTGCCCCAGGTTGTCCTCACCCCAACTCCAACCCTGCCTGCTGTGAAGGGAGCTCTGCTATCTGCCAGGGATCATTGTGTGTGTGTGTGTGTGTGTGTGTGTGTGTGTGTGTGTGTGTGTGTGTGTGTGTGTGTGTGTGTGTGTGTGTTAGACCGGGCTGCTGTGTGAGACCGAGTGATCAAAGCCTCATCAGAACCAGAGATGACATATCGGGGTGAGCCTCTCCCTTCAGCTGAAACAAGGCAAACTGTGTGTGTGTGTCTGATGTAAGCAGGAATTAACTCCATAGCTGTTAAGTAGTTCAGTAGTGCCTCTCCGATGGGTACATTTACATTGTAGTCATTTGTAGACGCTCTTATCCAGAGCGACTTACAGGAGCAATTAGGGTTAAGTGCCTTGTCAACACATTTTTCAGTTAGTCGGCTCGGGGATTCGATCCAGCAACCTTTCAGTTACTGGCCCAACACTCGTAACCACAAGGCTACCTACAACACGGAGAGGTAGCAACAAGGCGGGGTATCTGGAATGTGATGTGACGGAAGACGATGTGACACCCTAAGGATGACTTCCTGTAAGGTTCACTAAGCATGTGATGTTAATGGACGTATACAGCCTCATTATAATTGAGATGATGGACTCTTTGGCAGGCATTTTCTCTGGGTTTCTTCAGTCTATGTAGCAGCTGTCAAATAGAACCAGCGTGCTTCTCTTGTTTCGTGGTGCGTCTGTGATGGAATAGTGGCACAATCTCAAGATCAAGGTCCTCATTGTGAGTTTGTGGTTTAAAGATTTGTGTTCGGGTGGACTTGTCTTTGAAGCTGTTGTATGTGATGACAAGTGGATGTCATATTAACCACTGCGATAGGGTCTTGTCAGCTATATCTGTGTGAAAAAGACCCCCATGGTTTTGATACCAACCACACCGCTTTTGAAGTCCTGCCTTTGAATGGGTGTAAAACCCCTGTCACTCCACCGAGCTTTTAATGAACTCCAATCTAGACCACAGAGAACATGAAGGCAGTTACTAAAGAACACAACAATGAGTTGATTTGATATTCAGAAAGTTGTATCTGATTCAATGCCATTATTTTCTGATTTGCTCTCTGATTCATTGTTTAATCTTAAATGAAAGCGTAACACATTCTCTTTCATAAGGAGAAATTCCACACAGACAGTAGTTGATGATTGATCCTTTGTTTTACACTAATTATGTTTCTTGTGCAGGCTTTCCTTGTTTGGGAAATCCCAATGCCCCATTTGTGATTCAGTTAGAGACGAGCCGATGTAATTGAGCGCAATTGAAGACGATAAACAGTCATTAAAGAAACGGTCCAAATATGCGTGATATATTGAGATGCATGTTGTAAATCACGGCAACACACACACATCTCTCGTGTGGAATGTGACAGCGTCGTAAATCAACGTTGTTAACCCAATATGGGTGATGGGAGTTCGGGAGCCGGTAGATTGAAATGATACAGTTCCTTAGAGAGAGAGAACCATCTTCCAATGGGCCTGTTGCATTGTGGGAGGTCGATTATCTCTGTGTGACATTATGAAAACAGTCATTAAACCGTCACATGAGATTCTTGATCTATAAAGAGATTCTCTCTTCTATATTATTCCCAGAAGATTGTTTTATAAAAATCTGCTATGCATATACAGTCCAGTTGCCAGAGTGATAAAGTGCCCCACAGCGACGAATTGGAAGCCATTTACAAACAGATTCTAAGCATTTCTGAGGAGCGCATTCGCTTGGAAAGAAAGCCCTTCAAGCATCCATCGTCTCCTCCAAGCCGTCAAACGCAAAGTCAACACTGGGAAATAATAAGAATCTCGATGGGAAAAATCTCTTTGAATACATTTGTGGGAAACATCCGGGCCACCATCCTCCATGGTCCTAAGATAGAAGGCTTTTAACCTGCATAATTAGCCTGTTCATCAGTAGCATTCCCATGACACCGCTTTAGGCCTCCTTAGCCTCTGTATAACCCATGTGTTTCACTTCATTCTGGATGGGCCTGACGCGGGGCGAACGTCATCATTAGCCCTAACGCTATCTCGCCTAGCTTGTCTTTCGTTGCCCTATGAGGAGCCTTACTTGTCTGTCGCTGTGCAAGATTGAACTGATAGTGATTGGTGGAAGTGTTGGAAGCTTAATGATGATTGGTGGAAGCGGTGTAAAGCTTAATGGCTTCCCCTTTTATCTCCGAAGGCTTTTATCCTCGTTGTAGTTTAGCAGACAATTAGAGGGGAAGGCCGTATTGGTTGATGGATTTGTATAAAAAGTCCTTTTAAGTTCTAATTGAGCCCTGGTGCTTCCAAAGCATATGTTAGGTTATAAGTGCAGGACTTTCATTGAAGTTCTCACAATTGACGTGTGTGTCTTTAATACCGTAATATGTTGTACATCAGTTCTCCAATGATTATTCCAATGTTCTTCAATGACATACTCTACAGTGTTCCTCTCTAGTGTTCCTTTACAGTGTTCCTTTACAGTTACCTTGCAGTTAAAGCTATAGCTATACTCGGAGACTGCTGGTATTGAGTGAACTGAACTATATTAAAACAGCAAAAGCATTACAGATGGAGTTAAGAGGCAATTTATAAATTGCACCACGCCTGGAACTAAAGAATTATATCCAATTTACTTTTTCTTCAAGACATTGTCTGGGCACATTCTCTCCTTTAATTATGGTTACTTTCCTATTATGGCCAGACATGAGGAAATGACAATATCCTTTGCCCATAGTGTGCAGTTTGATTTACAAATTATTTTTTATTCATTTTTAATGAGAAATCATACTTCTACTGTGTACAGAAAAATGTTGCTCTGGAAATAAAATACCCTAGCCAATTAGCGGTTATGTTTGGTCCTAATGAACTACAGTGTGTACATAATAGTCTGTGTATGTGCGGGTTGTAGCTTGTCATCTGAGCTAGCAGCTACTAACAGATGCTGAGCTACCTTGATTAGAATGTAGTGTGGTCCACTACTTTCTCCATATTACCGCTAACAGCAAAGATAGTTAGTTATTTCTGAGTTGTAGCTCAACAAGTTCTTAAGGTTTTTCTTCCAACGAGATGCCAAACGAGGATACTTGAAGATCCCCTGAAAGGTACCGCCTATACGTCTTATCATTCATTTTCCACCACTCATTACTGTGGGGCTTTGATGATGCAAGCTAAGACGAGAAGGGGAGAGGAGAAAAAAATATTGAAGATTGTTACTTGTATGAGGCGACGTTACATTAACCAAAGACCATGGAGTCATTGAACAGAGACTCCTTGTTGATACGGCAGCTGTTGTCTGTACTAGAGGTCTTCACAGGTCCACCGGAACCCGAATATCTGACCCAGGACCCAAGTGGGTCCAAAATTCTATGTGCTGTAACTACAACTGATAAACCCGAGTGGACCCAAGTGGAACCAACCACGGCTCTGCATAACCTATAGCATATTTATTTTATGCTAATAAGATTAATCTGTTCTGAACGGACCAGAGAACAATCTGACCCTAACGCGAATGGACCCAGACGACAACCAGACCTAGACCTAACCTGTACCCTAATGGGTCTGGCTATAGGCCAGAACCAATAGGACCCGAGTGACAAAACTTTCATGTTTTTCAGCCAAGTAGCTCTTCTGTTTAACAAATAGGTTTCTATCGCTCTCGCTCTCTAGCAACTCCTTGTGGCAGGCTGGGTGTCTGCAGGCCTACACTGGTCGTCAGTTGAACAGTGTTTCCTCCGACACATTGGTACATCCGGCTTCCAGGTTAAGCCGGCGAGTGTTAAGAAAAGCAGTTTGGCGGGTAATGTTTAAGGAAATTGAGGAGAAAAAGCGAAGAATTTCCTCACAAAATAAAATGTATCTTATTATATTTTAAAGACCTCTAGTCTGTACAGGCCTTTCACCCTGGCTTGTATCTGACTGGTGTAAT
>NW_027002016.1:0-6801 GCF_036934945.1 Oncorhynchus masou masou
TGTCTCTACACCTTAATACAGCCATCTATTGGCCATGGAAGGTAACAGTCTGTCTCTACACCTTAATACAGCCATCTATTGGCCATGGAAGGTAACAGTCTGTCTCTACACCTTAATACAGCCATCTATTGGCCATGGAAGGTAACAGCCTGTCTCTTATACCTTAATACAGCCATCTATTGGAAGGTAACAGTCTGTCTCTTATACCTTAATACAGCCATCTATTGGAAGGTGCGTGTGTGTGTGTGTCTGTGTGCGTGCCTGTGTGTACGTGTGTGTGTGCGTGCGTGTGTACATGTGTGTATGTGCGTGTGTGTGTGCGTTTGTGTGTACGTGTGTATATGTGCGTGTGTGTGTGCGTGTCTGTGCGTGTGTGTGCGTGCGTGTGTGTAGTGTGTGTGTGTGTACGTGTAGTGTGTGTGTGTGTGCGTGTCTGTGCGTGTGTGTGCGTGTGTGTGCGTGTCTGTGTGTGTGCGTGTGTGTGCGTGCAGTGTGTGTGTGTGTGTGTGTGCGTGTGCGTGCGTGTCTGTGTGTGTGTGTGCGTGTCTGTGTGTGCGTGTCTGTGCGTGTGTGTGTGTGCGTGTCTGTGCGTGTGTGTGCGTGCGTGTCTGTGTGTGTGCGTGTAGTGTGTGTGTGCGTGTAGTGTGTGTGTGCGTGTAGTGTGTGTGTGCGTGTGCGTGTGCGTGCGTGCGTGTGTGTCTGCGTGTGTGTGTACGTGTGTGTGTGTGTGTTTTACTTTAGAGCCCTAGTGACTAAAACAGTTCCTCCTCCGTGTTGAAATCGTCTTTTAAAACATTGTGAAACAAAAAGACTCTCTTATTCTGTTGCAGTCTTCAGACGATACTACGCTCTAGCACCCAGTCAAAAACATAGACACTAAAACGGCTGCAAGACAACCTGGGCCCCTACCTCTTAAAGACAGCACCCAGTCAAAAACATAGACACTAAAACGGCTGGAAGACAACCTGGGCCCCTACCTCTTAAAGACAGCACCCAGTCAAAAACATAGACACTAAAACGGCTGGAAGACAACCTGGGCCCTACCTCTTAAAGACAGCACCCAGTCAAAAACATAGACACTAAAAAACGTCTGCAGGACAACCTGGGCCCCTACCTCTTAAAGACAGCACCCAGTCAAAACATAGACACTAAAACATCTAGACAACCTGGGCCCCTACCTCTTAAAGACAGCACCCAGTCAAAAACAGACACTAAAACGTCTGCAGGACAACCTGGGCCCCTACCTCTTAAAGACAGCACCCAGTCAAAAACATAGACACTAAAACGGCTGCAAGACAACCTGGGCCCCTACCTCTTAAAGACAGCACCCAGTCAAAAAAACATAGACACTAAAACTGCAGGACAACCTGGGCCCCTACCTCTTAAAGACAGGTCCAGACAACCTTGACCCCTACCTCTTAAAGACAGCACCCAGTCAAAAACATAGACACTAAAACGGCTGCAAGACAACCTGGGCCCCTACCTCTTAAAGACAGCACCCAGTCAAAAACATAGACACTAAAACGGCTGCAGGACAACCTGGGCCCCTACCTCTTAAAGACAGGTCCAGACAACCTGGGCCCCTACCTCTTAAAGACAGGTCCAGACAACCTGGGCCCCTACCTCTTAAAGACAGGTCCAGACAACCTGGGCCCCTACCTCTTAAAGACAGGTCCAGACAACCTGGGCCTCTACCTCTTAAAGACAGGTCCAGACAACCTGGGCCCCCTATCTCTTAAAGACAGCACCCAGTCAAAAACATAGACACTATAACGTCTGCAGGACAACCTGGGCCCCTACCTCTTAAAGACAGGTCCAGACAACCTGGGCCTCTACCTCTTAAAGACAGGTCCAGACAACCTGGGCCCCCTATCTCTTAAAGACAGCACCCAGTCAAAAACATAGACACTATAACGTCTGCAGGACAACCTGGGCCCCTACCTCTTAAAGACAGGTCCAGACAACCTGGGCCCCTACCTCTTAAAGACAGGTCCAGACAACCTGTGCCTCTACCTCTTAAAGACAGCACCCAGTCAAAAACATAGACACTAAAACGGCTGCAAGACAACCTGGGCCTCTACCTCTTAAAGACAGGTCCAGACAACCTGGGCCCCTACCTCTTAAAGACAGCACCCAGTCAAAAACATAGACACTAAAACAGCTGCAGGACAACCTGGGGCCCTACCTCTTAAAGACAGCACCCAGTCAAAAACATAGACACTAAAACGGCTGCAGGACAACCTGGGCCAATCCCTAGTGAACTCCCTATTCTGGCCAACGTCTATGAATCCCTAGTGAACTCCCTGTCCTGGACAGTCTATGAATCCCTAGTGAACTCTCTATCGTGGACAAAGTCTATGAATCCCTAGTGAACTCCCTATCCTGGACAAAGTCTATGAATCCCTAGTGAACTTCCTATCCTGGCCCAAAGTCTATGAATCCCTAGTGAACTCCCTATCCTGGACAGTCTATGAATCCCTAGTGAACTCTCTATCGTGGACAAAGTCTATGAATCCCTAGTGAACTCCCTATCCTGGACAAAGTCTATGAATCCCTAGTGAACTCCCTATCCTGGCCCAAAGTCTATGAATCCCTAGTGAACTCCCTATCCTGGCCCAAAGTCTATGAATCCCTAGTGAACTCCCCTATCCTGGACAGTCTATGAATCCCTAGTGAACTCCCTATCCTGGACAAAGTCTATGAATCCCTAGTGAACTCCCTATCCTGGCCAAAGTCTATGAATCCCTAGTGAACTCTCTATCCTGGCCAACGTCTATGAATCCCTAGTGAACTCCCTATCCTGGCCAACGTCTATGAATCCCTAGTGAACTCCCTATCCTGGCCAAAGTCTATGAATCCCCTAGTGAACTCTCTATCCTGGCCAACGTCTATGAATCCCTAGTGAACTTCCTATCCTGGCCAACGTCTATGAATCCCTAGTGAACTCCCTATCCTGGCCAACGTCTATGAATCCCTAGTGAACTCCCTATCCTGGCCAACGTCTATGAATCCCTAGTGAACTCCCTATCCTGGACAAAGTCTATGAATCCCTAGTGAACTCTCTATCCTGGCCAACGTCTATGAATCCCTAGTGAACTCCCTGTCCTGGACAACGTCTATGAATCCCTAGTGAACTCTCTATCCTGGCCAACGTCTATGAACCCCTAGTGAACTCCCTATCCTGGACAACGTCTATGAATCCCTAGTGAACTCCCTATCCTGGCCAACGTCTATGAATCCCTAGTGAACTCCCTATCCTGGACAACGTCTATGAATCCCTAGTGAACTCCCTATCCTGCCCAAAGTCTATGAATCCCTAGTGAACTCCCTATCCTGGCCCAAAGTCTATGAATCCCTAGTGAACTCCCTATCCTGGCCAAAGTCTATGAATCCCTAGTGAACTCCCTATCCTGGCCAACGTCTATGAATCCCTAGTGAACTCCCTATCCTGGCCAGTCTATGAATCCCTAGTGAACTCCCTATCCTACGTCTATGAATCCCTAGTGAACTCCCTATCCTGGCCAAAGTCTATGAACCCCTAGTGAACTCCCTATCGTGGCCAACGTCTATGAATCCCTAGTGAACTCCCAGTTTAAAAAGTCTCCATTGAAAAGAACGTACTGAGCAGGGTTCAGTCTGGCTTTAGATCGGGACACAGCACCACAACTGCAGCTATGGCAGTGGCAAACGACATCATTAATGATAAACTTGATAAAAAGCAACACTGTGCTGCTCTGTTTGTGGATTTATCAAAGGCCTTTGATTCAGTTGACCATGAATAGTTGTTAGCTAGACTCAGAAACATTGGGTCTCAGTGAAGGGGCAGTAAATTGGTTTAGGAACTATCTTTCTGACAGAACACAATGTGTTATATACGCTGACAATCACAAATGTAGTTTTCTAGAGATTAATAGAGGTGTCCCCCAGGGTTCCATTTTAGCTCCTGTGTTGTTCTCAATGTTTATTAATGATTTGGGAAACGGGATGCAACCAGCAAAGTTACATCTATATACAGTCATATATTCATGTGCTCCATCTCTGGTTCAGGCTGTTGAAATTATAAAATATAGCCGAAGAGGATGGCTAACATTTTAAATTGTGCAATTTTGTTTGGGTTTTTTTTGCGTTGTTTGTAACTTATTTTGTATGTAATGTTGCTGCTACCGTCTCTTATGACCAGAAATAACTTCTGTACATCAGAACTGGGATTATTCACCACGGACTGGAAGAAGCATTTTTCCTTTAACGAGTCTGATGGGAAAGATATACCGCTCTCCCGGGAACAGACCCAGATCCCCGTCATCAGCGGGAAGAAAGACAGAGGAAAAGAGGACGCAGATCAGGCTGCCTTCTGAGAATCCAGACGAGCCGAGTAAACTCCCACTACCATCAATTCTATTGGCTAACGTGCAATCATTGGAAAATGAAATGGATCACCTACGATTACGTTTATCCTACCAACGGGACATTATTAAGAACTGTAATATCCTAGGTTTCACCGAGTCGTGGCTGAACAACGACATGGACAATATAGAGCTGGAGGGATTCTCAGTGCACCGCAGAACAGAGAAGCAATACCTTATACCTAACCTTAACCTCACTGTTAACCTTATACCTAACCTAAAACCACACTGTTAACATTATACCTAACCTAAACCACACTGTTAACATTATACCTAACCTAACCACACTGTTAACCTTATACCTAACTAACACTGTTAACCTTAACCTCACTGTTAACCTTATACCTAACCTAAACCACACTGCTCACCTTACACCTAACCTTAACCACACTGTTAACCTTATACCTAACCTAAACCACACTGTTAACCTTATATCTAACCTAAAACCTCACTGTTAACCTTAAACACCTGTTAACCTTAACCACACTGTTAACCTAACCACACTGTTAACCTTATACCTAACCTTAACCTTATACCTAACCTTAACCACACTACTAACCTATTACCTAACCTAAACTGTTAACCTTATATCTAACCTTAACCACACTGTTAACCTTATACCTAACTCCAACCTCACTGTTAACCTTATAACTAACATAAACCCCACTGGTAACCTTATACCTAACCCAACCACACTGTTAACCTTATACCTAACCTAAACCACACTGCTAACCTTATACCTAACCTAAACCACACTGGTAACCTTATACCTAACCTTAAGCTCACTGTTAACCTTATACCTAACCTTAACCTCACTGTTAACCTTATACCTAACCTTAACATCACTGTTAACCTCATACCTAACCTTAACCTCACTGTAAACATTAACATCACTGTTAACCTTGTACCTAAACCTCACTGTTAACCTCATACCTAACCTTAACCTCACTGTAAACATTAACTTCACTGTTGACCTTATACCTAACCTTAACATCACTGTTAACCTTATACCTAACCTAAAACCACACTGTTAACCTTATACCTAACTCAACCTCACTGTTAACCTTATACCTAACCTTAACCTCACTGTTAACCTTATACCTAACCTAAACCTCACTGTTAACCTCATACCTAACCTTAACATCACTGTTAACCTTATACCTAACCTAAACCTCACTGTTAACCTTATACCTAACCTAAACTTCACTGTTAACCTTGTATGGTAAATCCTGATAAATCCTTCACCCTGATCCTTCCTATAGACTCAGAAAGGAAAGCATTAGCAGGTTGTGTAATGATCCTCTACGTGTTTAGTGTTGCATTCATAGAGAGAAGAGGAAACACATCCTCTAGCTATCTTCTCAAGAGATTTCATCAATAAATTAGCCACTCCTCCCTCTTTTACTCCGCTCCTTCCCCCCTCTCTCTCTCTCCTCTCTCTCTCGCTGTCTCAGGAGCAGGGCGGCCGGCAGACGAGAGAGGTAGAAGTCGTCTTCACTAAAACTTTCCATACCTGAACTATTAAATAAATAATTAAATCTTTTTACTACAAACCGAATACTATATGTACTTTGTGAAATGGAAATAGTTTCTATGTGGTGTTTTGCAAAGGCCATGGCCTCAGCAGCGGTCGGTTGAAATTATAAGCATCAGAACACACAGAGCTGCAGTGAGTTGGCAGAACAGTGGAAGTAGACCAGAGGCAAAGGGAAGGAATGTGCAAGACAGATGGGGGGTGAGAGGGGGTGAGGCTGTACGGGAGGGAGTGTGAGGGGTAAAAGGAGTGGTTCAGTGCTAAAATTGACTAATTCCTAGGTAGGCAGGTATGTCTGATAAGAATGGACAGGCCCAGAGAGAGAGAGAGAGAGAAGGAGAGAGAGAGCGAGGAGCAGAGAGCAGAGAGATAGATACAGAGAGAGGAGAGGGAGGGAGGAGGGAGGGAGGGAGGGAGGGAGGAGGAGGGGGAGGGAGGGAGGAGGAGGGAGGGAGGGAGGGAGGGAGGGAGGGAGGGAGGGAGGGAGGAGGAGGAGGGAGGAGGGAGAGCAGAGAGATAAACAGAGACAGAGAAAAAGGAGGGAGAGAGAGAGAGAGAGAGGAGAGAGGGAGAGAGGGAGAGAGAGAGAGAGAGAGAGAGAGAGAGAGAGAGAGAGCGAGAGAGAGCAGAGAGATAAACAGAGACAGAGAAAGGGAGGGAGAGAGAGAGAGGGAGAGAGAGAGGGAGAGAGAGGGAGAGAGAGAGAGAGGGAGAGGGAGAGAGAGAGAGGGAGAGAGAGATGGAGAGAGATGGAGAGAGCGAGAGAGAGAGAGAGAGAGAGAGAGAGAGAGAAGGAGAGAGAGGGAGAGAGAGAGAGGGAGAGAGAGGGAGAGAGAGGGGGAGAAAGAGGGAGAGAGAGAGGGA
>NW_027002017.1:0-6801 GCF_036934945.1 Oncorhynchus masou masou
TTTCAGCAGCATGCTCAGGTCTGGTGATTTACCATTCTACAGTCCTCTATTATATGTTCTGTGATTTCAGCAGCATGCTCAGGTCTGGTGATTTACCATTCTACAGTCCTCTATTATATGTTCTGTGATTTCAGCAGCATGCTCAGGTCTGGTGTTTTACCATTCTACAGTCCTCTATTATATGTTCTGTGATTTCAGCAGCATGCTCAGGTCTGGTGATTTACCATTCTACATTCCTCTATTATATATTCTGTGATTTCAGCAGCATGCTCAGGTCTGGTGATTTACCATTCTACAGTCCTCTATTATATATTCTGTGATTTCAGCAGCATGCTCAGGTCTGGTGATTTACCATTCTACAGTCCTCTATTATATGTTCTGTGATTTCAGCAGCATGCTCAGGTCTGGTGATTTACCATTCTACAGTCCTCTATTATATGTTCTGTGATTTCAGCAGCATGCTCAGGTCTGGTGATTTACCATTCTACAGTCCTCTATTATATGTTCTGTGATTTCAGCAGCATGCTCAGGTCTGGTGATTTACCATTCTACATTCCTCTATTATATATTCTGTGATTTCAGCAGCATGCTCAGGTCTGGTGTTTTACCATTCTACAGTCCTCTATTATATGTTCTGTGATTTCAGCAGCATGCTCAGGTCTGGTGATTTACCATTCTACATTCCTCTATTATATATTCTGTGATTTCAGCAGCATGCTCAGGTCTGGTGATTTACCATTCTACAGTCCTCTATTATATGTTCTGTGATTTCAGCAGCATGCTCAGGTCTGGTGATTTACCATTCTACAGTCCTCTATTATATGTTCTGTGATTTCAGCAGCATGCTCAGGTCTGGTGATTTACCATTCTACATTCCTCTATTATATGTTCTGTGATTTCAGCAGCATGCTCAGGTCTGGTGATTTACCATTCTACAGTCCTCTATTATATGTTCTGTGATTTCAGCAGCATGCTCAGGTCTGGTGATTTACCATTCTACATTCCTCTATTATATGTTCTGTGATTTCAGCAGCATGCTCAGGTCTGGTGATTTACCATTCTACAGTCCTCTATTATATGTTCTGTGATTTCAGCAGCATGCTCAGGTCTGGTGATTTACCATTCTACATTCCTCTATTATATGTTCTGTGATTTCAGCAGCATGCTCAGGTCTGGTGATTTACCATTCTACAGTCCTCTATTATATGTTCTGTGATTTCAGCAGCATGCTCAGGTCTGGTGATTTACCATTCTACAGTCCTCTATTATATGTTCTGTGATTTCAGCAGCATGCTCAGGTCTGGTGATTTACCATTCTACATTCCTCTATTATATGTTCTGTGATTTCAGCAGCATGCTCAGGTCTGGTGATTTACCATTCTACAGTCCTCTATTATATGTTCTGTGATTTCAGCAGCATGCTCGTGTCTGGTGATTTACCATTCTACAGTCCTCTATTATATGTTCTGTGATTTCAGCAGCATGCTCAGGTCTGGTGATTTACCATTCTACAGTCCTCTATTATATGTTCTGTGATTTCAGCAGCTGCTGCATAACAAGGCCCAGCCAGCAGAAGCCCTTTCATGGATCTAATTTATTTTCTCCTGGCTCCGCACTCTATTCACTTTATAGTGCACTACTTTTGACCAGGGCCCGTAGGGTATAGGGTGCCATTTGGGACACCGTCTTGGTTTGTACATTTTATATGACCTGCTGGTTTTATAGGATCCCGAGGTTTCATGTTTCATGCATTTTCCCATATTGGTGATGTTCATGCTTTTAGAAAAGGGCATTGCACAGAGAAGGAATGTGATGAACTATAAGTAGAAGCCTTATTGAGGTCCAGGAGTATTAGGGATCGTCCATGTTCTTATAAAACATAACACCAAAATAAACAGCAGGGTAGCTGCATGCTCTAGGGTATTTACTTGTTGTGCCTGGTGATATATTGCTGTTCTGAATCCTTCCTTTCAGCAACTGTATTCTAATAAAAATGCTGAGGATAGCAGAGGGGTTGTAATGTGGAGCTAAATACTTTTAGATAAGATACAGTAACCAATACAATTTTAAACAACTGAGTTTGTTTACCATATGCATGTGCTGTATGGATTTGTTTACTTAACTTTCCAGGTCACCCATTCTCCCATCTCTCTTACGGCAAGTGCCCCCCCTCTAAATCAGTTACCTAATGTTAGTTTGGCTCAAAGGAAAGCTCCTAGCATGTGGATCCACATTCGTGCACATCACCCATCACACAGCTCTTCTCTATTGGGAGGATGAAACATGCAAGAGCCAATTAAGGGTGGGAAAGGTGCGCTCTCCTCTCTTCTAATTAGGGAGGCCCAGTGCTCTGCCTGTATGATGAATCACATTCTGGGTAGGTACAGGCCTAGCTTTCCCAGTACAGTATCTTCCACAGTCTGGGTATAAGCACTACCTGTTTCACTGTCATCCACAGCCATTTGCATCACCTACCCAATAGTCTACCCATTCTCCCGCTTCCATCTCTCTCTGGCCATGTCCCAAATCTGACTGGCCTACTACCGTGTACTAATCATACTACATGCTATTTAGAACATACTATTTAGTAAAAACCTATGCAGTAAGCAACAAATATCAACATACTACTCATCCATACTGAGAAGGTGTCAATACGTCTCGCACTTGTTCCTCGCCATTCATTCATTTTGGTAGAGCTGTCCCCTATTCAGACTATCAGCTGTAGTCGAACACACGTGGGTGTGAAAAAACTATTATCTTCCTCAATAGTGTGCAATGAATTCTGCTAGATGAAAAGACATTTCACATACTTTAAAACTTTATTTTACAGATACCCTCAAAAATGACTTACACCACTGGGGTTCTATATTGTCAATATTTCATCATTCTCTGATCCACCCAAAACCTCACTTTTCATCTAGAGAATGATGTCCTTCTGAGACACTCTGACAGGTAGAGCCGGACTCATCTGAGAAGATGGCTAGGTAGGGGGAATACCTCGTCAGTTGCATAACTGAATGCATTCAATCAAAATGTGCCTTTCGCATTTAACCCAACTCCTCTGAATCAGAGAGTTGCAGGAGGCTGCCTTAATCAAGTATCAGTGCCTGGGGAGCAGTTGTTGTTTAACTGCCTTGCTCAAGGATAAAAACCTTGTCAGCTCCAGGGATTTGAACCAGCAACCTTCAGTTACTTGTCCAACACTCTTAGTCACAGGGCTACCCACCACTCCAATGAGTAGAGGGCATGTACCCATGGCCACCCCAAACCAAGGGCGCGTTTACCCAAAGTTGGAGTGTCTTCTAACTCTCCTCGACTTCCTTTTACCCTCTCCAGTCTTCCAGGCCTGTCATGTCTGACACACTGAGTATACCAAACATTAGGAACACCTATTTTTCTTATTTATTTTGCTCCTTTTTTTCTACACAATTCTGTGGTATCCAACTGGTACTTACAGTCTTGTCCCATCATGCAACACCTGTATTGACTTGGGAGAGGCGAAGGTCGAGAGCCATGCGTCCCCGAAACACAACCCTGCCAAGCTGCACTGCTTCTTGACACACTGTTCGCTAACCTCGGGAAGTCAGCCGACACCAATGTGTCAGAGGAAATGCTGTACAGCTGGCGACCGAAGTGGCTGCAAGGTCTAACCGCCACAAAGAGTCACAGAGCGCAATAGGACAAGACATCCCAGCCGGCCAAATCCCCCCCTAACTGGGACGATTCTGGTCCATTTGTACCGCCGCCTCATGGGTCTCAAGCGTTCCTCAAGTATGCTGGCACATGTTGACTCCAAAGCTTCCCACAGATGTGTCAAGTTGGCTGGATGTCCTTTGGGTGGCGGACCATTCTTGATACACATGGGAAACTGTTGAGCTGCGGAAAACGCAGCAGCGTTTGTATTATATTGATTGAAGTGGATTAAACAAGTGACATCAATAAGGGATAATAGCTTGCAGTTGAATTCACCTTGCCAGTCTGTCAAGGAAAGAGCTAATGTTTTGTATACTCAGTGTGTAATCGAATCGTTATTAATGTGTGCAGATGTTCCTGTCGTAGGGCTGGCAGCACACCAGTAGATTTCCGTTAACACCAACCTTGGATGCCGTCCCTGCATCCATTCTACCCTGAAATGTCCGCTGACATTGAATGACATATTGCTAATCATCCACTCTGGAGAATGGTAGGAGTGCTTGTATGGATTGGCTGCTTAGCTTGTAGATTACTATTTTATAGAGATGTTTTGCTCCCCAACAATGATGTCCATTATATGTACAGTATACTCTAACCAAACCTGTGGCCTCTGTGTAGGTCTCACTAGTTGTGATATGTGGTTGTCTCACCTAGCTATCTTATTAAGATGAATGCACTAACTGAAAGTCGCTGGATAAGTAACATGTCAAATCTAATTAGTAATGTAGGTGTGCATACTGCAGGGAGAGCTGCACCAGACTACAGTTTAGTTGTACTAAAGTGCAGAATAAGGGGTCGTGCATTGTCAGACTCCATACTGGATGTGAATGCAAATGCATCAGATTGTGCTAGGGCATACTGTACATGCAGAGGCAATTAGTCATAATACCTATCACATTATTAAGTAGTCCTAATACCAGCAATATTATCAATTAGTCCTAATACTCAACAATTAGTCCTAATACTCAACACAATTATCCTAATAAGTAGTCCTAATCCATTATAATAACCAACACATTATCAAGTAGTCCTAATACCCAACACATTATCAAGTAGTCCTAATACCCAACACATTATCAAGTAGTCCTAATACTCAACACATTATCAAGTAGTCCTAATACCCAACACATTATCAAGTAGTCCTAATACTCAACACATGACCAATTAGTCCTAATACTCAGCACATTATCAAGTAGTCCTAATACTCAACACATGACCAATTAGTCCTAATACTCAGCACATTATCAATTAGTCCTAATACCCAACACATTATGAAGTAGTCCTAATACCCAACACATTATCAAGTAGTCCTAATACTCAACACATTATCAAGTAGTCCTAATACCTAAATACATTATCAGTAGTCCTAATACCAACACATTATCAAGTAGTCCTAATACCCAACACATTATCAAGTAGTCATAATACCCTACGCATTATCAAGTAGTCCTAATACTCAACACATTATCAAGTAGTCTGAATACTCAACACAATATCAAGTAGTCCTAATACCCAACACATTATCAAGTAGTCCTAATACCCAACACATTATCAAGTAGTCCTAATACTCAACACATTATCAAGTAGTCCGAATACTCAACACATTATCAAGTAGTCATAATACCCAACACATTATCAAGTAGTCCTAATACCCAACACATTATCAAGTAGTCATAATACCCTACGCATTATCAAGTAGTCCTAATACTCAACACACTATCAAGTAGTCTTTGAATATTTCAAACATTATCAAGTAGTCCTAATACCCAACACATATTATCAAGTAGTCCTAATACCCAACACATTATCAAGTAGTCCTAATACTCAACACATTATCAAGTAGTCCGAATACTCAACACATTATCAAGTAGTCATAATACCCAACACATTATCAAGTAGTCCTAATACCCAACACATTATCAAGTAGTCCTAATACCCAACACATTATCAAGTAGTCCTAATACTCAACACATTATCACGTACTCCTAATACCCAACACATTATCAAGTAGTCCTAATACTCAACACATTATCAAGTAGTCCTAATACCCAACACATTATCAAGTAGTCCTAATACTCAACACATTACCAAGTAGTCCTAATACCCAACACATTATCAAGTAGTCCTAATACTCAACACATGACCAATTAGTCCTAATACTCAGCACATTATCAAGTAGTCCTAATACTCAACACATGACCAATTAGTCCTAATACTCAGCACATTATCAATTAGTCCTAATACCCAACACATTATGAAGTAGTCCTAATACCCAACACATTATCAAGTAGTCCTAATACTCAACACATTATCAAGTAGTCCTAATACCCAACACATTATCAAGTAGTCCTAATACTCAACACATTATCAAGTAGTCCTAATACCCAACACATTATCAAGTAGTCATAATACCCTACGCATTATCAAGTAGTCCTAATACTCAACACATTATCAAGTAGTCTGAATACTCAACACAATATCAAGTAGTCCTAATACCCAACACATTATCAAGTAGTCCTAATACCCAACACATTACATAGTCCTAATACTCAACATATCAAGTAGTCCGAATACCAACACATTATCAAGTAGTCATAATACCCAACACATTATCAAGTAGTCCTAATACCCAACACATTATCAAGTAGTCCCTAATACCCAACACATTATCAAGTAGTCCTAATACTCAACACATTATCACGTACTCCTAATACCCAACACATTATCAAGTAGTCCTAATACTCAACACATTATCAAGTAGTCCTAATACCCAACACATTATCAAGTAGTCCTAATACTCAACACATTATCAAGTAGTCCTAATACCCAACACATTATCAAGTAGTCCTAATACCCAATGCATTATCAAGTAGTCCTAATAACCAACACATTATCAAGTAGTAGTACCCAACACATTATCAAGTAGTCCTAATACCCAACACATTATCAAGAAGTCCTAATACCCAACACATTATCAAGTAGTCCTAATACTCAACACATTATCAAGTAGTCCTAATACCCAATGCATTATCAAGTAGTCCTAATAACCAACACATTATCAAGTAGTCCTAATACCCAACTCATTATCAAGTAGTCCTAATACCCAAT
>NW_027002018.1:0-6800 GCF_036934945.1 Oncorhynchus masou masou
GGTTGTCTCTGCGTCAGTACAGTGGCGGGTTGTCTCTGCGTCAGTACAGTGGCGGGTTGTCTCTGGGTCAGTACAGTGGCGGGTTGTCTCTGGGTTAGGGTTAGTACAATGACGGGTTGTCTCTGGGTCAGTACAGTGGCGGGTTGTCTCTGGATCAGTACAGTGGCGGGTTGTCAAGACTAGTCATTCAACTGAGACTGCTCTTCTCTGTATCACGGAGGCGCTCCGCACTGCTAAAGCTAACTCTCTCTCCTCTGCTCTCATCCTTCTAGACCTATCGGCTGCCTTCGATACTGTGAACCATCAGATCCTCCTCTCCACCCTCTCCGAGTTGGGCATCTCCGGCGCGGCCCACGCTTGGATTGCGTCCTACCTGACAGGTCGCTCCTACCAGGTGGCGTGGCGAGAATCTGTCTCCTCACCACTGCGCTCTCCCACCACTGGTGTCCCCCAGGGCTCTGTTCTAGGCCCTCTCCTATTCTCTTCTCACCAAGTCACTTGGCTCATCATAACCACTCACATGGTCTCTCCTATCATTGCTATGCAGACGACACACAATTAATCTTCTCCTTTCCCCCTTCTGATGACCAGGTGGCGAATGCGCATCTCTGCATGTCACTTGAACATATCAGTGTGGATGACGGATCACCACCTCAAGCTATTACTCGGCAAGGCCAGACTGCTCTTCCTCCCGAGGAAGGACTGCCCGTTCCATGATCCTCGCCATCACGGTTGACAACTCCATTGTGTCCTCCTCCCAGAGCGCTAGAACCTTGGCGTGATCCTGGACAACACCCTGTCGTTCTCAACTAACATCAAGGCGGTGGCCCGTTCCTGTAGGTTCATGCTCTACAACATCCGCAGAGTACGACCCTGCCTCACACAGGAAGCGGCGCAGGTCCTAATCCAGGCACTTGTCATCTCCCGTCTGGATTACTACAACTCGCTGTTGGCTGGGCTCCCTGCCTGTGCCATTAAACCCCTACAACTCATCCAGAACGCCGCAGCCACGTCTGGTGTTCAACCTTCCCAAGTTCTCTCCCGTCACCCCGCTCCTCCGCTCTCTCCACTGGCTTCAGTTGAAGCTCGCATCCGCTACAAGACCATGGTGCTTGCCTACGGAGCTGTGGGGAACGGCACCGCAGTACCTCCAGGCTCTGATCAGGCCCTACACCCAAACAAGGGCACTCTTCATCCACCTCTGGCCTGCTCGCCTCCCTACCATTGAGGAAGTACAGTTCCCGCTCAGCCCAGTCAAAACTGTTCGCTGCTCTGGCCCCCCCAATGGTGGAACAAACTCCCTCCACGCGCAGGACGGCGGAGTCAATCACACACCTTCCGGAGACACCTGAAACCCCACCTCTTTAAAGGAATACCTGCGGGATAGGATAAAGTAATCCTTCTCACCCCCCTTAAATGATTTAGATGCACTATTGTAAAGTGGCTCTGTTCCACTGGATGTCATAAGAGTGAATTCACCAATTTGTAAGTCGCTCTGGATAAGAGCGTCTGCCAAGCAACAGAATGTGAAATGTAAATGTTGTCTCGGTCAGTACAGTGGCGGGTTGTCTCTGGGTCAGTACAGTGGCGGGTTGTCTCTGGGTCAGTACAGTGGCGGGTTGTCTCTGGGTCAGTACAGTGGCGGGTTGTCTCTGGGTCAGTACAGTGGCGGGTTGTCTCTGGGTCAGTACAGTGGCGGGTTGTCTCTGGGTCAGTACAGTGACGGGTTGTCTCTGGGTCAGTGCAGTGACGGGTTGTCTCTGGGTCAGTACAGTGGCGGGTTGTCTCTGGGTCAGTGCAGTGACGGGTTGTCTCTGGGTCAGTACAGTGGCGGGTTGTCTCTGGGTCAGTACAGTGGCGGGTTGTCTCTGGGTCAGTACAGTGGCGGGTTGTCTCTGGGTCAGTACAGTGAATGGTTGTCTTACAGAGACGGCCTCCTCCATGTCTCGTCTGTTGAGCAGAGCGTGGTTGATGTGCAGGACGATCCAATCAAACAGAGAGCTGTACAGAGACTTGGCCATCGAGTCCCGTGCTGTCACAGCCTAGGTAGGACAACAACAACATAGTTACAGCCAGGGAAGGACAACAACAACATAGTTACAGCCTAGGAAGGACAACATAGTCACAGCCTAGGAAGGACAACAACAACATAGTTACAGCCTAGGAAGGACAACAACAACAATAGTTACAGCCTAGGAAGGACAACAACAACAATAGTTACAGCCTAGGAAGGACAACAACAGTTACAGCCTAGGTAGGACAACAACAACATAGTTACAGCCTAGGAAGGACAACAACAACATAGTTACAGCCTAGGAAGGACAACAACAACATAGTTACAGCCTAGGAAGGACAACAACAACATAGTTACAGCCTAGGAAGGACAACAACAGTTACAGCCTAGGAAGGACAACAACAGTTACAGCCTAGGAAGGACAACAACAACATAGTTACAGCCTAGGAAGGACAACAACAGTTACAGCCTAGGTAGGACAACAACAACATAGTTACAGCCTAGGAAGGACAACAACAACATAGTTACAGCCTAGGAAGGACAACAACAACATAGTTACAGCCTAGGAAGGACAACAACAACATAGTTACAGCCTAGGTAGGACAACAACAACATAGTTACAGCCTAGGTAGGACAACAACAACATAGTCACAGCCTAGGAAGGACAACAACAACAATAGTTACAGCCTAGGAAGGACAACAACAATAGTTACAGCCTAGGTAGGACAACAACAACATAGTTACAGCCTAGGAAGGACAACATAGTTACAGCCTACAAAGGACAACAACAACAGTTACAGCCTAGGAAGGACAACAACAATAGTTACAGCCTAGGTAGGACAACAACAACAATAGTTACAGCCTTGGAAGGACAACAACAACAATAGTTACAGCCTAGGAAGGACAACAACATAGTTACAGCCTAGGAAGGACAACAACATAGTTACAGCCTAGGAAGGACAACAACATAGTTACAGCCTACGAAGGACAACAACAACAATAGTTACAGCCTAGGAAGGACAACAACAACAATAGTTACAGCCTAGGAAGGACAACAACAACATAGTCACAGCCTAGGAAGGACAATCTAAATACTTGTGGCCTATAGGATAACACCACAAATAGGTCTGCCAAGCCAACAAGAGCCACATAAGTCCAAGTTTCTCTGCCCATACATGACCTGAGTGTATCCACGCATGACTAAGTCAGTTTGGATAAAAGTCTCTGCTAAATGGCATGTCAAAACTCTTCAGGTGGTAGCTTTAGCAACAGATTGGAGTTTCCCCTGTCATGTGATGTTAGAACCCCTACCTCATCGAGAGTGTAGTGTAGAACTACGGTGTTGTTGGCCGTCATTTGTTTCTTCTTAGTCAAAGCCTCCACCAGCAACTCCTGTTTGACCTATAGGAACAGAGCAGACTGTCAGCGGTTTGACCTATAGGAACAGAGCAGACTGTCAGCAGTTTGACCTATAGGAACAGAGCAGACTGTCAGCGGTTTGACCTATAGGAACAGAGCAGACTGTCAACGGTTTGACCTATAGGAACAGAGCAGACTGTCATCGGTTTGACCTATAGGAACAGAGCAGACTGTCAGCTGTTTGACCTATAGGAACAGAGCAGACTGTCAGCGGTTTGACCTATAGGAACAGAGCAGACTGTCAGCGGTTTGACCTATAGGAACAGAGCAGACTGTCAGCTGTTTGACCTATAGGAACAGAGCAGACTGTCAGCGGTTTGACCTATAGGAACAGAGCAGACTGTCAGCTGTTTGACCTATAGGAACAGAGCAGACTGTCAGCGGTTTGACCTATAGGAACAGAGCAGACTGTCAGCGGTTTGACCTATAGGAACAGAGCAGACTGTCAGCTGTTTGACCTATAGGAACAGAGCAGACTGTAAACAGGTGGTCCTTTAGCTTGAACAGGTGATATAATGAAGATATTGATTGACTGATTGCTCTAGCTTGAGCAGACGAGACAAGTATATTGATTGATCGAGAATGGTTTATTTTCAAATTCAATAAGGCACCATTATGTAGTATCAATAACAGCTAATGCTGAATTAATTATTTGACAATTTGAAATAGTCATAAATAGACAATACTCAAAATCCATCAGCAAAATAACTAGATGTATTGCTCTACCTCCAGGAGGTCAGACAGGGTGTAGAGGACATCTGCTGGCCCCGCCTCCAGCCCCTGGCCGTTTTCTGATTGGCTGTACGTCACGTTGCCCAGGTACAGGATGGCAGAGAGCACAGAGAAGATCCTAAAAGTAACACACAGTTAGGTCACTATACACCTGGGCTGCCCAATACACCTGGCCCATATTTACAAAGCATGACAGAGTAGGAACGCTGATCTACGATCCGTTTTGCCTTTTAAATAATAATGATCAGCACTCCTGCTCTGAAAGTCTTTGTGAATACGCGCCCAGGATTACAGAGCATAGGCTGCACAACAGCATACAAGACACAATACCCCTGGATTTACTGCTCTCACTGGCTAGTAGTGATAAACATGGGTAACCGGGATCCTCAGACTCTCCCGGGAACACTCTTCACATTTCCTGAAAAAAATTAAAATGACAAGACCTGGGAAATTACCTAATTAGCCCCCCAATGTCGCACTAATGCAATTCCACACACCCCAAAAATTGCTACAAATAAACAAAGCACATTATGCAAACAGGTTGTCATGGAAACCTTTAGCCTAGCGTATTTACTTCACACACAGTGGCCATAAATTCAAAGCAGAAGCATAATTGACACCGCCGGACTGCACACGCGATGCAAATACAGTAAATAAACCCTACAGGAAACCTTACAGTATAGCCTATAAAATAATGTGTTTCTCTGAGCTGTCATTGTGACTCTTCAGATGGTCACACATTGGACAGGCCTATATGCATAATTCACTACACAGAGATCTGTCACAGACATGAAGTCTGTTAACAATTCAGAGAGTGTTGGACTAGTAACCGGAAGGTTGCGAGTTCAAACCCCCGAGCTGACAAGGTACAAATCTGTCGTTCTGCCCCTGAACAGGCAGTTAACCCACTGTTCCCAGGCCGTCATTGAAAATAAGAATTTGTTCTTAACAGACTTGCCTGGTTAAATAAAGGTAAAATAAAAAAATAAAAAAAACAATTCAGAGAGGCATGAGGGAAAATTCTATCTTCTCCTGTCATAGAGCCTAGGCTATTTTCCTATCCAGTCCCAATCCCATTGAAACCCAAAGTCCTGACTCCTGTCTCGCAGGAAAATGCCTAACTTTATTATGTAAATCGCTAAATGCATGTCAAAATATCGCAATACCATTTCCCCCACTTCTCTGCACTGTCTCGTACTTCAGTTGAGAAGGTTAGATATGGATCTTTCTTTAAACAGAGTTGGCCCCTGTTAAGATACTTTGATATTGAAACTATTTCCTCTCTTCATCTCCCCGTTATTAATGAGCTGATCTGCTGTGTGTATAATCATCAACTAGATGTTGCAAAATAGGAGATATTCTGTCATTTGTTGAAGGAGGTTATCTGGCAAGCTAAGCTACTGTGGTCATTCAACTATTGTTTGACTGCTGTTACAACGTTTGTATGACTCGACAATGCTATACTCTGGGTGCGTTCTGTGCGTCCTCTGTGTCGAGATAATTAATTCTGCGAATTTCAGCTGCAAGCTGAGGAACATAATAATGCAAAAAAAAATTGGAACGGCCTTTTCCAAACTTCACAACAATGTCATTGCCGATCAGAGATAGTTACTCTATCATTACTAAATGTCAGTTTCATTTTGTCTGAACTCTTAAGATGGTGGAGCAGCCAAGCCTACAAAGAGGCGCAGCACCCTTCTTATTTGGAGAGAACCCTGGCATAGTGACCATTTCTTTGTTTTAAAAAACACTTAAAAAAGGGCACTTACGATTTTTGGGGGTATTTCCAAGAACTCTCTGTATAATTATCAATTATTCCGTGTATTGAAACTTGGTAGATTTTCGGATAATTTGAATCCCTACTGGGTAGTGGTATAGGTTACTAAATCATCCTAATTTCTAGAGCACCATACATACAGGACATTCATTCACGCAAAACATAATGGTTTACAAGTGTCATGAATTTCCCACCTGGGTGAGGATCAAAGAGAACCCCCCTCTCTCCCACCAGAGAGGAAGGGGGAGGGGAGTGGCCCGGTCCTATGACTTTAATGACCGGTCGTAAACTCTCTCTCTGCACTGCAGTATGGAGAAGTTAAAAACCCTTTGTGTGTAGAGAGAGAGAGAGAGAGAGAGAGAGACTCTGCCCCAAAACTTTAACATCAAAAGGTTGGACATTGAAACCATATTTTGTACGTAAAAGATGTGAAAAATGGTTGGTGGAGCTTCAAACAATAATCATGTAAAATCAGTTGTTGTTTTGTGATATCATTAACTTCTTTGGGACAGGGGGCAGTATTTTCACATCCGGATGAAAAGCGTGTCCAAAGTAAACGGCCTGCTACTCAGCCCAGAAGCTAAGATATGCATATTATTAGTAGATTTGGATAGAAAACACTCTGAAGTTTCGAAAACTGTTTGAATCATGTATGTGAGTATAACAGAACTTATTTGGCCGGCATAACCCCGAGGACAAACGGTTCAGATTTGTTTTTTGAGGTCACTCACTTTTCAATGGGTTTTTATTGGGAATCCAGATTTCAAATCGACTGCAGTTCCTAACGCTTCCACTGGATGTCAACAGTCTTTAGAAATTGGTTGAGGTTTTTCCTTTGAGAAATTAAGAAGTAACACT
>NW_027002019.1:0-6799 GCF_036934945.1 Oncorhynchus masou masou
GAGTTGTTTTTAGTTAATTAACTAATCATTTTATTTGCCTGAGTAATTTCTGTTTGCTTGAGTAATAGGAGATGGAAGGGAATTCCATGCTGCACTTGACCATTTTACCGGACAGTAATCGAGATGGGTCAAGACCAGAGCCTGAACAACTAGTGCAGTTGATTTTGTGTTCTGTCAGGGAGCTCTGAATGGAGAGGAGAGGAGGACATCCTGGGAGTTAGTTAGGGAGCTCTGAATGGAGAGGAGAGGAGGACATCCTGGGAGTTAGTTAGGGAGCTCTGAATGGAGAGGAGAGGAGGACATCCTGGGAGTTAGTTAGGGAGCTCTGAATGGAGAGGAGAGGGTGAAGAGGACATCCTGGGAGTTAGTTGGGGAGCTCTGAATGGAGAGGAGAGGAGGAACATCCTGGGAGTTAGTTAGGGAGCTCTGAATGGAGAGGAGAGGAGGACATCCTGGGAGTTAGTTAGGGAGCTCTGAATGGAGAGGAGAGGAGGACATCCTGGGAGTTAGTTAGGGAGCTCTGAATGGAGAGGAGAGGAGGACATCCTGGGAGTTAGTTGGGGAGCTCTGAATGGAGAGGAGAGGAGGACATCCTGGGAGTTAGTTAGGGAGCTCTGAATGGAGAGGAGAGAGGAAGAGGAGGGACATCCTGGGAGTTAGTTAGGGAGCTCTGAATGGAGAGGAGAGGAGGACATCCTGGGAGTTAGTTGGGGAGCTCTGAATGGAGAGAGAGGAGGACATCCTGGGAGTTAGGAGTCTGAATGGAGAGGGAGGACATCTGGGAGCTAGTTGGGGAGTCTGAATGGAGAGGGAGAGGACATCCTGGGAGTTAGTTAGGGAGCTCTGAATGGAGGAGAGAAGAGGAGGACATCCTGGGAGTTAGTTAGGGAGCTCTGAATGGAGAGGAGAGGAGGACATCCTGGGAGTTAGTTAGGGAGCTCTGAATGGAGAGGAGAGGAGTGAAGAGGAGGACATCCTGGGAGTTAGTTAGGGAGCTCTGAATGGAGAGTGAGAGGAGGACATCCTGGGAGTTAGTTAGGAGCTCTGAATGGAGAGGAGAGGAGGACATCCTGGGAGTTAGTTAGGGAGCTCTGAATGGAGAGGAGAGGAGTGAGAGGAGGACATCCTTGGGAGTTAGTTAGGGAGCTCTGAATGGAGAGGAGAGGAGAGAGGAGTGAATCCTGGGAGTTAGTTGGGGAGCTCTGAATGGAGAGGAGAGGGGAAGAGGAGGACATCCTGGGAGGTTAGTTGGGGAGCTCTGAATGGAGAGAGAGAGGAGGACATCTTGGGAGTTAGTTAGGGAGTTCTGTTCTGAGATGGAGAGGAGGACATCTTGGGGAAGTGTTCTGATGACAGGCACAGCTACACAGACAAGAGTACGGAGCAACACTACTTATTACCACATTCCCTCATGAATCGTTATTCAAGCGGAAACACACCATAATCTACAGATTGCAACACACTCCGTAATTAAAAGGGCAACACACTCCAGTAATTTATGTTGCCTGCAGTTATGGAAAATGTCTCAATTTGCCTTGGAGGTTGCATTGAGTCGTGAAATTAAACTCCACAAAATGAATGAATGTGGAATTATCTGGATTACACTAATCAGTGGCAACCCGTCAGTTTTTTTTTGCATGTTATTTTTGCATTAATACTCAAATCAAATCAAATTTATTTATATAGCCCTTCGTACATCAGCTGATATCTCAAAGTGCTGTACAGAAACCCAGCCTAAAACCCCAAACAGCAAGCAATGCAGGTGTAGAAGCACGGTGGCTAGGAAAAACTCCCTAGAAAAGCCAAAACCTAGGAAGAAACCTAGAGAGGAACCAGGCTATGTGGGGTGGCCAGTCCTCTTCTGGCTGTGCCGGGTAGAGATTATAACAGAACATGGCCAAGATGTTCAAATGTTCATAAATGACCAGCATGGTCGAATAATAATAAGGCAGAACAGTTGAAACTGGAGCAGCAGCACGGCCAGGTGGACTGGGGACAGCAAGGAGTCATCATGTCAAGTAGTCCTGGGGCATGGTCCTAGGGCTCAGGTCAGTTGAAACTGGAGCAGCAGCACGGCCAGGTGGACTGGGGACAGCAAGGAGTCATCATGTCAGGTAGTCCTGGGGCATGGTCCTAGGGCTCAGGTCCTCCGAGAGAGAGAAGGAGAGAATTAGAGAACGCACACTTAGATTCACACAGGACACCGAATTGGACAGGAGAAGTACTCCAGATATAACAAACTGACCCCAGCCCCCGACACATAAACTACTGCAGCATAAATACTGGAGGCTGAGACAGGAGGGGTCAGGAGACACTGTGGCCCCACCCGAGGACACCCCCGGACAGGGCCAAACAGGAAGGATATAACCCCACCCACTTTGCCAAAGCACAGCCCCCACACCACTGGAGGGATATCTTCAACCACCAACTTACCATCCTGAGACAAAGCTGAGTATAGCCCGCAAAGATCTCCGCCACGGCACAACCCAAGGGGGGCGCCAACCCAGACAGGATGACCACATCAGTGAATCAACCCACTCAGGTGACGCACCCCCTCCAGGGACGGCATGAGAGAGCCCCAGCAAGCCAGTGACTCAGCCCCTGTAATAGGGTTAGAGGCAGAGAATCCCAGTGGAAAGAGGGGAACCGGCCAGGCAGAGACAGCAAGGGTGGTTCGTTGCTCCAGAGCCTTTCCGTTCACCTTCCCACTCCTGGGCCAGACTACACTCAATCATATGACCCACTGAAGAGATGAGTCTTCAGTAAAGACTTAAAGGTTGAGACCGAGTTTGCGTCTCTGACATGGGTAGGCAGACCGTTCCATAAAAATGGAGCTCTATAGGAGAAAGCCCTGCCTCCAGCTGTTTGCTTAGAAATTCTAGGGACAATTAGGAGGCCTGCGTCTTGTGACCGTAGCGTACGTGTAGGTATGTACGGCAGGACCAAATCAGAGAGATAGGTAGGAGCAAGCCCATGCAATGCTTTGTAGGTTAGCAGTAAAACCTTGAAATCAGCCCTTGCTTTGACAGGAAGCCAGTGTAGGGAGGCTAGCACTGGAGTAATATGATCAAATTTTTTGGTTCTAGTCAGGATTCTAGCAGCCGTATTTAGCACTAACTGAAGTTTATTTAGTGCTTTATCCGGGTAGCCGGAAAGTAGAGCATTGCAGTAGTCTAACCTAGAAGTGACAAAAGCATGGATTAATTTTTCTGCATCATTTTTGGACAGAAAGTTTCTGATTTTTGCAATGTTACGTAGATGGAAAAAAGCTGTCCTTGAAATGGTCTTGATATGTTCTTCAAAAGAGAGATCAGGGTCCAGAGTAACGCCGAGGTCCTTCACAGTTTTATTTGAGATGACTGTACAACCATTAAGATTAATTGTCAGATTCAACAGAAGATCTCTTTGTTTCTTGGGACCTAGAACAAGCATCTCTGTTTTATCCGAGTTTAAAAGTAGAAAGTTTGCTGCCATCCACTTCCTTATGTCTGAAATTAATATTTTGAAGAGAAAATTTTAATACCATGCTTAGCTGAAATGTACAGCTGTGTATCATCCCGTGATGGCATGAAAGTGCAATATTAAGCTTAGTATCACATCCCTAAGAAATATGAAGAAAGAGTCAAACACAGAAGCAGCCTGAAACTGAACCTTGAGGAACATCAAATTTTTACAATTGATCTGTCAGAGGACAAACCATCCACAGAGACAAACTGATATCTTTCCGACAGATAAGATCTAAACCAGGCCAGAACTTGTCCGTGTAGACCAATTTGGGTTTCCAATCTCTCCAAAAGAATGTGGTGATCGATGGTATCAAAAGCAGCACTAAGGTCTAGGAGCACGAGGACAGATGCAGAGCTCGGTCCGATGCCATTAAAATGTCATTTACCACCTTCACAAGTGCCGTCTCAGTGCTATGATGGGGCTCTAAAACCAGACTGAAGCATTTCATATACATTGTTTGTCTTCAGGAAGGCAGGAGTTGCTGAGCAACAGCCTTTTCTAAGATTTTTGAGAGGAATGGAAGATTGGATATATAGGCCGATAGTTTTTATATTTTCTAAATCAAGGTTTGGCTTTTTCAAGAGGCTTTATTACTGCCACTTAGTGAGTTTGTTTTACACATCCGTGGATAGAGAGCCGTTATTATGTTCAACATAGGAGACCCAAGCACAGGAAGCAGCTCTTTCAGTAGTTTAGTTGGAATAGGGTCCAGTAAGCAGCTTGAAGGTTTTAGAGGCCATGATTATTTTCATCATTGTGTCAAGAGATATAGTACTAAAACATGGCGTCTCTCTCTTGATCCTAGGTCACGCAGAGTTGTGCAGACTCAGGACAACTGAGCTTTGAAGGAATACGCAGATTTAAAGAGGAGTCTGTAATTTGCTTTCTAATAATCATAATTTTCCTCAAAGTTCATGAATTTATCACTGCTAAAGTGAAAAGTCATCCTCTTGGGGAATGCTGCTTTTTAGTTAGCTTTGCGACCGTATCAAAAAGGAATTTTGGATTGTTCTTATTGTCCTCAATTAAGTTAGAAAATAGGATGATCGAGCAGCAGGCGGGGCTCTTCGGTACTGCACGGTACTGTCTTTCCAAGCTAGACGGAAGACTTCCAGTTTGGTGTGGCGCCATTTCAGTTCCAATTTTCTTGAAGCTTGCTTCAGGCTTCGGGTATTTTCTGTGTACCCAGGGAGCTAGTTTCTTATGAGAAATGTTTTTAGTTTTTAGGGTGCAGCTGCATCTAGGGTATTGCGCAAGGTTAAATTGGTTCTCGATTAGGTGGTTAACTGATTTTGTCCTCTGGTGTCATTGGGTAGACAGAGGGGAATCTGGAAAGGACATCAAGGAATCTTTGTGTTGTCTGTGAATTTATAGCACGACTTTTGATGTTCCTTGGTTGGGGTCTGAGCAAGATTATTTGTTAAAAAATTGCAAACGTAAAAAAATGGTGGTCCGATAGTCCTGGATTATGAGGAAAAAACATTAAGATCCACAACATTTTATTCCATGGGACAAAACTAGGTCCATGTATGACTGTGACAGTTAGTGGGTCCAGAGACATGTTGGACAAAACCCACTGAGTCGATGATGGCTCGAAAGCCTTTTGGAGTGGGTCTGTGGACTTTTCCATGTGAATATTAAAGTCTGTAAAGATTAGAATATTATCTACTATGACTACAAGGTCCGATAGGAATTCAGGGAACTCAGTGAGGAACGCTGTATATGACCCAGGAGGCCTGTAAACAGTAAAGGCAAAAAGTGATTGAGTAGGCTGCATAGATTTCATGACTAGAAGCTCAAAAAGATCTAAAGCGTCATTTTTTGTAAATTGAAATTTGCTATCGTAAATGTAGCAACACCTCCACCTTGCGGGATGCACGGGGATATGGTCACTAGTGTAGGCAGGAAGGTGAGGCCTCATTAACACAGTATTCATCAGGCTTAAGCCATGTTTCAGTAGAATGATCACATCAAGATTATGATCAGTGATTAGTTCATTGACTATAATTGCCTTTGAAGTAAGGGATCTAACATTAAGTAGCCCTATTTTGAGATGTGAGGTATCATGATCTCTTTCAATAATGACAGGAATGGAGGTGGTCTTTATCCTAGTGAGATTGCTAAGGCGAACACCGCCATGTTTAGTTTTGCGCAACCTAGGTCGAGGCACAGACACGGTCTCAATGGTGATAGCTGAGCTGACTACACTGACTATGCTAGTGGCAGACTCCACTATGCTGGCAGGCTGGCTAACAGCCTGCTGCCTGGCCTGCACCCTATTTCATTGTGGAGCTAGAGGAGTTAGAGCCCTGTCTATGTTGGTAGATAAGATGAGAGCACCCCTCCAGCTTGGATGGAGTCCGTCACTCCTCAGCAGGTCAGGCTTGGTCCTGTTTGTGGGTGAGTCCCAAAAAAGAGGGCCAATTATCTACAAATTCTAACTTTTCGGAGGGGCAGAAAACAGTTTTCAACCAGCGATTGAGTTGTGAGACTCTGCTGTAGAGCTCATCACTCCCCCTAACTGGGAGGGCCAGAGACAATTACTCGATGCCGACACATCTTTCTAGCTGATTTACACGCAGAAGCTATGTTGCGCTTGGTGATCTCTGACTGTTTCATCCTAACATCGTTGGTGCCGACGTGGATAACAATATCTCTATACTCTCTACACTCGCCAGTTTTAGCTTTAGCCAGCACCATCTTCAGATTAGCCTTAACGTCGGTAGCCCTGCCCCCCGGTAAACAGTGTATGATCGCTGGATGATTCGTTTTAAGTCTAATACTGCGGGTAATGGAGTCGCCAATGACTAGAGTTTTCAATTTGTCAGAGCCCCAATGGTGGGAAGCTTCGGCGTCTCAGACCCCGTAGCAGGGAGGAGTATAGACCAGAGAAGGCTCAGGCCTCTGACTCCGGCTACCGCTACTTAATGGGGAAAACCGGTTGAAAGTTTCTGTCGGCTGAATGAGCGACACCGGTTGAGGCGTTCCCTACAGCATTTCCCTTCCCGAAACCGTGAGAAAGTTGTCCGGCTGCGGGGACTGTGCCAGGGGATTTATACTACTATCTGTACTTGCTGGTGGCACAGACGCTGTTTCATCCTTTCCTACACTGAATCGTGTCCAGATAAAGCGTCCGGAGTGAAAAAGTTGTGGGTGGAAAAAATAAAATATATATATATATATGTGTGTGTGTGTATAACAACAGTAATTAAAAAGTAAAAACCGTAAAATTGTCAGGTAGCAGAAATAGGTTGGCAGCAAAACGCACAGCACAGCAACTCGAAAACAGGTC
>NW_027002020.1:0-15000 GCF_036934945.1 Oncorhynchus masou masou
TGCATCACTCAGTCCTAATGCATCACTCAGTCCTAATGCATCACTCAGTCCTAATGCATCATCACTCAGTCCTAATGCATCACTAAATGCATCACTCAGTCCTAATGCCTAATGCATCACTCAGTCCTAATGCATCACTCAGTCCTAATGTCCTAATGCATCACTCAGTCCTAATGCATCACTCAGTCACTCATGTCCTAATGCATCACTCAGTCCTAATGCATCACTCAGCCCCTAATGCATCACTCAGTCCTAATGCATCACTCAGTCCTAATGCATCACTCAGTCCTAATGCATCACTCAGTCCTAATGCATCACTCAGTCCTAATGTCCTAATGCACACTCAGTCCTAATGCATCACTCAGCCCCAATGCATCACTCAGTCCTAATGCATCACTCAGTCCTAATGCATCACTCAGTCCTAATGCATCACTCAGTCCTAATGCATCACTCAGTCCTAATGCATCACTCAGTCCTAATGCATCACTCAGCCCTAATGCATCACTCAGTCTAATGCATCACTCAGCCCTAATGCATCACTCAGTCCTAATGCATCACTCAGCCTAATGCATCACTCAGTCCTAATGCATCACTCAGTCCTAATGCATCACTCAGCCCAAATGCATCACTCAGTCCTAATGCAGCACTCAGTCCTAATGTCCCAATGCATCACTCAGTCCTAATGCATCACTCAGTCCTAATGCATCACTCAGTCCTAATGCATCACTCAGTCCCAATGCATCACTCAGTCCTAATGCATCACTCAGTCCTGTCCTAATGCATCACTCAGTCCTAATGCATCACTCAGTCCTAATGTCATCACTCAGTCCTAATGCATCACTCAGTCCTAATGCATCACTCAGTCCCTCCTAATGCATCACTCAGTCCTAATGCATCACTCAGTCCTAATGTCCTAATGCATCACTCAGTCAGTCCTAATGCATCACTCAGTCCTAATGCATCACTCATGCATCACTCAGTCCTAATGCATCACTCAGTCCTAATGCATCACTCAGTCCTAATGTCATCACTCAGTCCTAATGCATCACTCAGTCCTAATGCATCACTCAGTCCTAATGCATCACTCAGTCCTCATGTCCTAATGCATCACTCAGTCCTAATGCATCACTCAGTCCTAATGCATCACTCAGCCCTAATGCATCACTCAGTCCTAATGCATCACTCAGTCCTAATGCATCACTCAGTCCTGTCACTCAATGCATCACTCAGTCCTAATGCATCACTCAGTCCTAATGCATCACTCAGTCCTAATGCATCACTCAGTCCTAATGCATCACTCAGTCCCTAATGATCACTCAGTCCTAATGCATCACTCAGTCCTAATGCATCACTCAGTCCTAATGCATCACTCAGTCCTAATGCATCACTCAGTCCTAATGCATCACTCAGTCCTAATGCATCACTCAGTCCTAATGCATCACTCAGTCCTAATGCATCACTCAGTCCTAATGCCCATCACTCAGTCCTAATGCATCACTCAGTCCTAATGCATCACTCAGTCCTAATGCATCACTCCTAGTCACCAGTCCTAATGCATCACTCAGTCCTAATGCATCACTCAGTCCTAATGCATCACTCAGTCCTAATGCATCACTCAGTCCTAAGCATCACTCAGTCATCACTCAGTCCTAATGCATCACTCAGTCCTAATGCATCACTCAGTCCTAATGCATCACTCAGTCCTAATGCATCACTCAGTCCTAATGTCCTAATGCATCACTCAGTCTAATGCATCACTCAGTCCTAATGCATCACTCAGTCCTAATGTCCTAATGCATCACTCAGTCCTAATGTCCTAATAAGTCCTAATGCATCACTCAGTCCTAATGTATCACTCAGTCCTAAGGCATCACTCAGTCCTAATGCATCACTCAGTCCTAATGCATCACTCAGTCCTAATGCATCACTCAGTCCTAATGCATCACTCAGTCCTAATGCATCACTCAGTCCTAATGCATCACTCAGTCCTAATGCATCACTCAGTCCTAATGCATCACTCAGTCCTAATGCATCACTCAGTCCTAATGCATCACTCAGTCCGGAAATGCATCACTCCAGTCCTAATGCATCACTCAGTCCTAATGCATCACTCAGTCCTAATGCATCACTCAGTCCTAATGTCCTAATGCATCACTCAGTCCGAATGTCCTAATGTATCACTCAGTCCTAATGCATCACTCAGTCCTAATGCATCACTCAGTCCTAATGCATCACTCAGTCCTAATGCATCACTCAGTCCGGATGTCCTAATGCATCACTCAGTCCTAATGCATCACTCAGTCCTAATGCATCACTCAGTCCTAATGCATCACTCAGTCCTAATGCATCACTCAGTCCTAATGCATCACTCAGTCCTAATGCATCACTCAGTCCTAATTCATCACTCAGTCCTAATGCATCACTAATGCATCACTCAGTCCTAATGCATCACTCAGTCCTAAGGCATCACTCAGTCCTAATGCATCACTCAGTCCTCATGCATCACTCAGTCCTAAGGCATCACTCAGTCCTAATGCTAATGCATCACTCAGTCCTAATGCATTACTCAGTCCCAATGCATTGGTCAGTCCCAATGCATCACTCAGTCCCAATGCATCACTCAGTCCTAATGCTTTAAAATAAATATTCAAAATATATATTTCTAAATATTCATATACTAACGTACTGAATGCATTACTCATTGCATGTTGAAACCATTTCCTTGGAGGCATCTGTCTCCCTACATCTCTCTCTCTCTCTCTCTCTCTCTCTCTCTCTCTCTGTCTCTGTCTCTGTCTCTGTCTCTGTCTCTGTCTCTCCCTTTCCCCCTCTCTCTCGTTCTCTTTCTCGTTTTCTCACCCACCCTCTGTATCTTCATCCCTACCATGATATGTCAGTGTATATTACCTATAACTATGGGGGAATAAATGGAGCAGGCAGAGACGGAGGGAGGAGGGGGATGGAGGGGGAGGGATGGAGAGGTGGGAGGGGGAGGGATGGAGGAGAGGGGGAGGAGGGAGGGAGGGAGAGAGAGAGGGGAGGGAGGGGAAGGAGGAGGGAGGGAGGAGGGTGGGATGAGAGAGAGGGAGGGAGGGGAAGGAGAGGGAGGGAGGGGAAGGAGAGGGAGGAGGGAGGAGGGTGATGAGAGAGAGGGAGGGGGAGGGAGGGGGGAAGGAGAGGGAGGGAGGAGGGTGATGAGAGAGGGAGGGGGGGGGGAAGGAGAGGGAGGGAGGGGAAGGAGGGAGGGAGGGAGGAGGGTGATGAGAGAGAGGGAGGGAGGGGAAGGAGAGGGAGGGGAGGGAGGAGGGAGTGATGAGAGAGAGGGAGGGGGAGGGGAAGGAGAGGGAGGGAGGGGAAGGAGAGGGAGGGAGAAGGGTGATGAGAGAGAGGGAGGGAAGGGAAGGAGAGGGAGGGAGGGGAAGGAGAGGGAGGGAGAAGGGGGGATGAAGGGAGAAGACAGAGAGAGTCGGATTGAGAGGGATTGAGAATGGGGGATGGTGGGGGAGGAAAAGAAGGGAGGGAGAGGAGGTGGAGAGATATCAAGGGGGAGGAGAGAGGGAGGGAGAGGAGAAAGAATGAAGGGAGAGGAGAGCATGTTTTTTTTTGTCTGTCTCCATTCAACACCATCTGGTGAGACATTAGGATGTGTCGTCTCTTTAAAAGAGGAGAGAACCAGAGCCTGGAACTCAGTCAACACTGTTACTGTGGTGGGAGGGCTGGCTGTGTGATGTCTGGCCTGGGGCCCTGTGGGGCTACTGCCTTGATAAATGCTGGGGTCATATGGGAACATTTCAATGCGGGAAGGAGAGGTTTCATAAACATCCATCTAATGTAGCTAGTGTCATGGAATATCTAATCAAAGGGGAGAGAGACTACATATTCTTTCAAACAACACTTTATTATACGATTTGCAAAAATGCAGAATCAACTACAGTGCATGGTTGAAAAGCTCAACGAACAGTTCAATGCTTTTATAGAGAAACACATATAAGCTCTTTCTGTATACGTGGCTGTCAGCAGATAGTGTGTAAAACGTCATTTGTCGTCTGTGTAAACTTAAGAGGTTGATAGAGGGATCAACCGTCTCACTGCGTTCACAACAACAAACACTATATTGTGCTCCTTTCTGCAAGGTTCCATACGTGTGGCTTTCTGTAGATAGTAAACCCACGGGATTTCACATGCTTTCGGTTGCACCCAAACATCTCGAAGCTGTAAGTCCAGTCTTATGACTAAGTTCTACCGAGACAAGGTTGTATCAGGTTAGAAAAAACACTAGCATATAACAAGAGACTATTCTTTAAGCAGCAAAACACGGGATAGCATGACTAATTATGTCATTTTCCACGACACTAGCTGGTCAGTTGGACAAGACGAAAAGCTTGCTCAGGGCACTGACCGCTTGAGGAGTCCATCTCTCTCTCTTCGCCCCTCTGTCCTTGTCCTGTCTCCATCTCTCCCCACCTTCCTCCCTCTATGTCCTCTCTCTCCAACCTCTCTCCCCTCCTTTCTGTTCCCTCCCTCTCTCCCTGTTGTCTGTCTGTGTTGACGTGCTTTATAGGACAAGGCAATTAACCTTAGAGAGAGAGAGAGGGAGAGAGAGAGAGATGGGGGGAGAGGGAGAGAGAGAAAGAGAGAGGGGGGGGGGAGAAAGAGGCAAAGAGAATGAGATCCCTGAGGAATGGAGAGAGGACAGATTCCAGACAGATGGAGAGAGAGAGAGGATAAAAAATTGAACTATTTTTGAATAATTGTCGATAAACTTGACTTATGCAGGATACTACCCTTTACATCAAAACCTTCAAATCAAAATTCCATACCTAAAACCTCGATCTTGGACAAAATTACCTGATTCTTACTACCAAAGACTTTCTTTTTTTAAACCAAAAACTGTGAAGCTAGTCCACACAATCCAGACAGAACAAACCCACAAAACAGACCAGCACAACATGTACTAGTCTGTGGTGACCTAAATGCCAGAACTGGACCAGAACCTGACACCCTCAGCACACAGGGGGACAAACACCTACCTGGAGGTGACAGTATTCCCTCCCTCATATGCCCCCCTAGACACAACTACAACAACACAACCAACAAAAACAGGTTACAACTCCTGCAGCTCTGTCGCACGCTGGGTCTGTACAGAGTCAATGGTTGGCTTGGAGGAGACTCCTATGGTAGGTACACCTCATCTCTTGGCAGTAGTACTGATCAATTACAAATCTTAGAATCAGATATTAAAGACTAACAGAACCCACTGGATTCTCCAATTACATTGAATGAACTAAAGGACAAAATACAAACCCTCCAACCCAAAAAGGCCTGTGGTGTTGATGGCATCCTCAATGAAATGATAAAATACACAGACCACAAATTCCAATTGGCTATACTCCAATCTCTTTAACAGCTCAGCTCTGGCATCTTCCCTGATATTTGGAACCAAGGACTGATCACCCCAATCCACAAACTGGAGACAAATTTGACCCCAATAACTACCGTGGGATATGCATCAACAGCTACCTTGGGAAAATCCTCTGAATTATCATTAACAGCAGACTCGTACATTTCCTCAGTGAAAACAATATACTGAGCAAATGTCAAATTGTCTTTTTACCAAAATACCGTACGACAGACCACATATTCACCCTGCACACCCTAATTGCCAAACAAACAAACCAAAACAAAGTCAAAGTCTTCTCATGCTTTGTTGAATCAATTTGAGGGTCTGCTATACAAATTGATGAAAAGTGGTGTTGGGGGAAAAACATACAACATTATCAAATCCATGTACACAAACAACAAGTGTGTGCTGTTAAAACTGGCACAAAAAAAATACACACATTTCTTCCCACAGGGCCGTGGGGTGAGACAGGGTTGCGGCTTAAGCCCCACCCTCTTCAACATGTACAGTGGGGCAAAAAAGTATTTAGTCAGCCAACAATTGTGCAAGTTCTCCCACTTAAAAAGATGAGGCCTGTAATTTTCATCATAGGTAAACTTCAACTATGACAGACAAAATGAGAGAAAAAAAATCCAGGAAATCACATGGAAAATAAGTATTTGGTCAATAACAAAAGTTTATCTCAATACTTTGTTATATACCCTTTGTTGGCAATGACAGAGGTCAAACGCTTTCTGTAAGTCTTCACAAGGTTTGTTGCTGGTATTTTGGACCATTCCTCCATGCAGATCTCCTCTCGAGCAATGATGTTTTGGGGCTGTTGCTGGGCATCACAGACTTTCAACTCCCGCCAAAGATTTTCTATGGGGTTGAGATCTGGAGACTGGCTAGGCCACTCCAGGACCTTGAAATGCTTCTTACGAAGCCACTCCTTCATGCTTGGGCGGTGTGTTTGGGATCATTGTCATGCTGAAAGACCCAGCCACGTTTCATCTTCAATGCCCTTGCTGATGGAAGGAGGTTTTCACTCAAAATCTCACGATACATGGCCCCATTCATTCTTTCCTTTACACGGATCAGTCGTCCTGGTCCCTTTGCAGACAAACAGCCCCAAAGCATGATGTTTCCACCCCCATGCTTCACAGTAGGTATGGTGTTCTTTGGATGCAACTCAGCATTCTTTGTCCTCCAAACACGACGAGTTGAGTTTTTACCAAAAAGTTATATTTTGGTTTCATCTGACCATATGACATTCTCCAAATCTTCTTATGGATCATCCAAATGCTCTCTAGCAAACTTCAGACGGGCCTGGACATGTACTGGCTTAAGCAGGGGGACACGTCTGCCACTGCAGGATTTGAGTCCCTGGAGGCGTAGTGTGTTACTGATGGTAGGCTTTGTTACTGTGGTCCCAGCTCTCTGCAGGTCATTCACTAGGTCCCCCCGTGTGGTTCTGGGATTTTTGCTCACTGTTCTTGTGATCATTTTGACCCCACGGGGTGAGATCTTGCGTGGAGCCCCAGTTCGAGGGAGATTATCAGTGGTCTTGTATGTCTTCCTAATAATTGCTCCAACAGTTGATTTCTTCAAACCAAGCTGCTTACCTATTGCAGATTCAGTCTTCCCATCCTGGTGTAGGTCTACAATTTTGTTTCTGGTGTCCTTTGACAGCTCTTTGGTCTTGGCTATAGTGGAGTTTGGAGTGTGACTGTTTGAGGTTGTGGACAGGTGTCTTTTATACTGATAACAAGTTCAAACAGGTGCCATTAATACAGGTAACGAGTGGAGGACAGAGGAGCCTCTTAAAGAAGAAGTTACAGGTCTGTGAGAACCAAAAATCTTGCTTGTTTGTAGGTGACCAAATACTTATTTTCCACCATAATTTGCAAATAAATTCATTAAAAATCTCTCAATGGGATTTTCTGGATTTTATTTCTCATTTTATCTGTCATAGTTGAAATGTACCTATGATGAAAATTACAGGCCTCTCTCATCTTTTTAAGTGGGAGAACTTGCACAATTGGTGGCTGACTAAATATGTTTTTGCCCCACTGTATCCATAATCACTTTAACCATATCTACATGTACATACTACCGCAATCAGCCTGACTAACCGGTGTCTTAAAATACTTTTTTGCCCCACTGTATATCAACAAATTGGCGCGGGCACTAGAACAGTCTGCAGCACCCGGCCTCAGCCTGCTAGAATCTGAAGTCATATGTCTCCTGTTTGCTGATGATCTGGTGGTTCTGTCCTCAACCAAGGAGGGCCTAAAGCAGCACCCACAGATTCTGACAGACCTGGGCCCTGACAGACCTGGGCCCTGACAGACCTGGGCCCTGACAGACCTGGGCCCTGACAGACCTGGGCCCTGACAGACCTGAGAGACCTGACAGACCTGAGAGACCTGACAGACCTGAAAGACAAGACAAGAATGGCAGAATCAGATTACTGATGTTCTGAAAGAGCTGCAAAATCTGGACCCCTACAAATCAGCCGGGCTAGACAATCTGGACCCTCTCTTTCTAATGATCTGCCTATTACTAGGCTGTTCAACCTCTCTTTCGTATCGTCTGAGATTGGAAAGATTGGAAAGCTGCCGCGGTCACCCCCCTCTTCAACGAGGGTGACATTCTAGACCCAAACTGCTCCAGACCTATATCTATCCTACCCTGTCTTTCTAAGGTCTTTGAAAGCCAAGTTAACAAACAGATTACCGACCATTTTGAATCCCACCGTACCTTCTCCGCTATGCAATATGGTTTCAGAGCTGGTCATGCGTGCACCTCAGCCACGCTCAAGGTCTTAAACGACATCATAACTGCCATCGATAAGAGACAATACTGTGCAGCCATATTCATCGACCTGGCCATAGCTTTCGACTCTGTCAATCACCACATTCTTATCGGCAGACCATACAGCCTTGGTTTCTCAAATAATTGCCTCGCCTGGTTCACCAACTACTTCTCAGATAGAGTTCAGTGTGTCAAATCAGAGGGCCTGTTGTCCGGACCTCTGGTAGTCTCTATGGGGGTGCCACAGGGTTCAATTCTCGGGCCGACTCTTTTCTATGTATACATCAATGATGTCCCTCTTGCTGCGGTTGATTCTCTGATCCACCTCTACGCAGACGACACCATTCTGTATACTTCTGGCCCTTCTTTGGACACTGTGTTAACTAACCTCCAGACGAGCTTCAATGCCATACAACTCTCCTTCCGTGGCCTCCAACTGCTCACCCGTCCAGCATCACTACTCTGGACGGCTCTGTCTTAGAATACTACATAT
The DNA here is from genome assembly GCF_036934945.1 of Oncorhynchus masou masou. Classification (NCBI taxonomy): domain Eukaryota; kingdom Metazoa; phylum Chordata; class Actinopteri; order Salmoniformes; family Salmonidae; genus Oncorhynchus; species Oncorhynchus masou. Next base: position 8,691 of record NW_027002020.1, read on the forward strand.
ATACAAAACAATACTGAGGAGAAGGAAAGGTAGAAAGGGGTAGGAAGAGACATATGGAGAGAGGAGAGGAGAGGAGAGGAGAGAAGAGAAGAGAAGAGAAGAGAAGAGGAGAGGAGAGGAGAGGAGAGGAGAGGAGAGGAGAGGAGAGGAGAGGAGAGGAGAGGAGAGGAGAGGAGAGGAGAGGAGAGGAGAGGAGAGGAGAGGAGGTTGTCTCTGATGTCTGAGTTTCAGATCGATTCGTTGCTGTTAAAGTAATGTGACTGGCTGGCACAGGGTTCCATCATTAAGTCGCACACGCGCACACGCACACGCACATAGAAGAAGATAGAATAGCTGATTCAATGTCAGACCTTTAACAGAGTGACTGACAGAGTTGGTCTTCTCTGATGAAGGGCTTTAGGAGGAGGTGGTGATGAGAGAGAGAGAGAGAGATGGAGGGTGTTGATTGAATGTCAAGCCTTTAACAGAGTGAGAGAGTTGGTCTGCTCTGATGAAGGGCTGGAGGGGGCTGGCAAAAGGGAGGTAAGGAGTGAAATGGCTGGAGGTGAGTCAGCAGCAGGCTGGGAAAGGCTTCTGGATGGGGGGGTGGATGACTGAGAGGACTGCACTAGTGTAGTCTTCAACACACATCCCTGACCTGAGATCAGTGTAGTCTTCAACACAGTCACTGTTCTCTACGGTACTATACACACATCCCTGACCTGAGATCAGTGTAGTCTTCAACACAGTCACTGTTCTCTATGGTACTATACACACATCCCTGACCTGAGATCAGTGTAGACTTCAACACAGTCACTGTTCTCTACGGTACTATACACACATCCCTGACCTGAGATCAGTGTAGACTTCAACACAGTCACTGTTCTCTACCTGACCTGAGATCAGTGTAGTCTTCAACACAGTCACTGTTCTCTACGGTACTATACACACATCCCTGACCTGAGATCAGTGTAGTCTTCAACACAGTCACTGTTCTCTACGGTACTATACACACATCCCTGACCTGAGATCAGTGTAGTCTTCAACACAGTCACTGTTCTCTACGGTACCATACACACATCACTGACCTGAGATCAGTGTAGACTTCAACACAGTCACTGTTCTCTACGGTACTATACACACATCACTGACCTGAGATCAGTGTAGTCTTCAACACAGTCACTGTTCTCTACGGTACTATACACACATCACTGACCTGAGATCGCTTGTTTAAAATAAACAGTGTAGACTTCAACACAGTCACTGTTCTCTACGGTACTATACACATCACTGACCTGAGATCATCACTGACCTGAGATCAGTGTAGACCTTCAACACAGTGACTGTTCTCTACGGTACTATACACACATCACTGACCTGAGATCACTATACACTGTTCTCTACATCACTCCCTGACCTGAGATCAGTGTAGACTTCAACACAGTCACTGTTCTCTACGGTACTATACACACATCACTGACCTGAGATCAGTGTAGTCTTCAACACAGTCACTGTTCTCTACGGTACTATACACACATCCCTGACCTGACTAGATTATACCGAACAGCGTTCATATCAGGACTGATCTCTGCCTTTCTGCCTGTGGGTTAGCCTGAGCATGTACAGTAGACTACAACAACACAATGATTCTCTACACTATACTCGCTTGTTTAGTCAAATAAACTGAAATTAGGTGAAGTATTTGAATTTTTAGCAACCAGGAAATGATTTCTACGTAGTGCATCTTTAATTTTTGTACCCAGAAATGATTTGATATTGATATAAAAACGGCCTTTAAAGTATTGATTTTCCTCAGTCTAAAGCCTGCAGCACAGATTGCACCAAACTAACAGTGTTTTTCATGTTTAATTTTAACAACAGTGACTGGCTGCTGCATGGGACAGGCAGGCATTTCAAATCAGAGGTTGTGTCCCAAATTACACTCTATTCCCCAAGGGACCTGGCCAATGGGATGCCATTTCGGACTCAGCCAGGGAAAGCAGAGTTACTGACCCGATGTTACCTTCTGTCCTTAATCTCAGACCCGATGTCACCTTCTGTCCTTAATCTCAGACCCGATGTCACCTTCTGTCCTTAATCTCAGACCCGATGTTACCTTCTGTCCTTAATCTCAGACCCGATGTCACCTTCTGTCCTTAATCTCAGACCCGATGTTACCTTCGGTTTAATCTCAGACCCGATGTCACCTTCTGTCCTTAATCTCAGACCCGATGTTACCTTCTGTCCTTAATCTCAGACCCGATGTTACCTTCTGTCCTTAATCTCAGACCCGATGTTACCTTCTGTCCTTAATCTCAGACCCGATGTTACCTTCGGTCCTTAATCTCAGACCTTGTTACCTTCTGTCCTTAATCTCAGACCCGATGTTACCTTCTGTCCTTAATCTCAGACCCGATGTCACCTTCTGTCCTTAATCTCAGACCCGATGTCACCTTCTGTCCTTAATCTCAGACTCGATGTTACCTTCTGTCCTTAATCTCAGACCCGATGTTACCTTCTGTCCTTAATCTCAGACCCGATGTCACCTTCTGTCCTTAATCTCAGACCCGATGTCACCTTCTGTCCTTAATCTCAGACCCGATGTTACCTTCTGTCCTTAATCTCAGACCCGATGTTACCTTCGGTCCTTAATCTCAGACCCGATGTCACCTTCTGTCCTTAATCTCAGACCGGAACGATGTTACCTTCGGTCCTTAATCTCAGACCCGATGTTACCTTCTGTCCTTAATCTCAGACCCGCGCATTTGGATGTGATTTGATGTTATTTCTTTCCTTAATCTCAGACCCGATGTTACCGGTCCTTAATCTCAGACCCGCTATGTTACCTTCTGTCCTTAATCTCAGACCCGATGTTACCTTCTGTCCTTAATCTCAGACCCGATGTCACCTTCTGTCCTTAATCTCAGACCCGATGTCACCTTCTGTCCTTAATCTCAGACTTTCGAAATGTTACCTTCTGTCCTTAATCTCAGACCCGATGTTAGTCCTTCTGTCCTTAATCTCAGACCCGATGTCACCTTCTGTCCTTAATCTCAGACCCGATGTTACCTTCTGTCCTTGATCTCAGACCCGATGTTACCTTCTGTCTTAATCTCAGACCTGATGTTACCTTCTGTCCTTAATCTCAGACCCGATGTTACCTTCTGTCCTTAATCTCAGACCCGATGTTACCTTCTGTCCTTAATCTCAGACCCGATGTTACCTTCTGTTCTTAATCTCAGACCATGTTACCTTCTGTCCTTGATCTAAGACCCGATGTTACCTTCTGTTCTTAATCTCAGACCTGATGTTACCTTCTGTCCTTAATCTCAGACCATGTTACCTTCTGTCCTTAATCTCAGACCCGATGTTACCTTCTGTCCTTAATCTCAGACCCGATGTTACCTTCTGTCCTTAATCTCAGACCCGATGTTACCTTCTGTCCTTAATCTCAGACCCGATGTTACCTTCTGTTCTTAATCTCAGACCCGATGTTACCTTCTGTTCTTAATCTCAGACCCGATGCCACCTTCTGTCCTTAATCTCAGACCCGTGTTACCTTCTGTCCTTAATTCAGGTGTTACCTTCTGTCCTTAATCTCAGACCCGATGTCACCTTCTGTCCTTAATCTCAGACCCGATGTTACCTTGGTCCTTAATCTCAGACCCGATGTCACCTTCTGTCCTTAATCTCAGACCCGATGTTACCTTCTGTCCTTAATCTCAGACCCGATGTTACCTTCTGTCCTTAATCTCAGACCCGATGTCACCTTCTGTCCTTAATCTCAGACCCGATGTCACCTTCTGTCCTTAATCTCAGACCCGATGTTACCTTCTGTCCTTAATCTCAGACCCGATGTTAACTGTGTATGTCCTTAATCTCAGACCCGATGTCACCTTCTGTCCTTAATCTCAGACCCGATGTTACCTGTCTGGTCCTTAATCTCAGACCCGATGTTACCTTCTGTCCTTAATCTCAGACCCGATGTTACCTTCTGTCCTTAATCTCAGACCCGATGTCACCTTCTGTCCTTAATCTCAGACCCGATGTCACCTTCTGTCCTTAATCTCAGACTGATGTTACCTTCTGTCCTAATCTCAGACCCGATGTTACCTTCTGTCCTTAATCTCAGACCCGATGTCACCTTCTGTCCTTAATCTCAGACCCGATGTTACCTTCTGTCCTTGATCTCAGACCCGATGTTACCTTCTGTTCTTAATCAACCCGATGTTACCTTCTGTCCTTAATCTCAGACCCGATGTTACCTTCTGTCCTTAATCTCAGATGGATGTTACCTTCTGTCCTTAATCTCAGACCCGATGTTACCTTCTGTTCTTAATCTCAGACCCGATGTTACCTTCTGTCCTTGATCTAAGACCCATGTTACCTTCTGTTCTTAATCTCAGACCTGATGTTACCTTCTGTCCTTAATCTCAGACCCGATGTTACCTTCTGTCCTTAATCTCAGACCCGATGTTACCTTCTGTCCTTAATCTCAGACCCGATGTTACCTTCTGTCCTTAATCTCAGACCCGATGTTACCTTCTGTCCTTAATTTCAGACCCGATGTTACCTTCTGTTCTTAATCTCAGACCCGATGTTACCTTCTGTTCTTAATCTCAGACCCGATGTCACCTTCTGTCTTAATCTCAGACCCGATGTTACCTTCTGGTCCTTAATCTCAGACCCGATGTTACCTTCTGTCTCAATCTCAGACCCTGATGTCACCTTCTGTCCTTAATCTCAGACCCGATGTTACCTTCTGTCCTTAATCTCAGACCCGATGTCACCTTCTGTCCTTAATCTCAGACCCGATGTTACCTTCTGTCCTTAATCTCAGACCCGATGTTACCTTCTGTCCTTAATCTCAGACCCGATGTTACCTTCTGTCTTTAATCTCAGACCCGATGTCACCTTCTGTCCTTAATCTCAGACCCGATGTTACCTTCTGTCCTTAATCTAGACCCGATGTCACCTTCTGTTCTTAATCTCAGACCCGATGTTACCTTCTGTCCTTGATCTAAGACCCGATGTTACCTTTGGAAAGAGGAAATTGATTGCTCTGCCTCAGTAACAAAGCATTTCATGGTCTCATATATATAGATATATATGGAGGTTAGCTATATTTAATATATATAGATACAGTATATATTTAATATATATTTATAGATATACATCATAAATTTTATATATATATATATATATACATACAGTATATATTTAGCTATATATATATATCAGTACATACAGTATATATTTAATATATATATATAGTATATACTATATATTAGCTATATATATATTACATATTAAGTATATATTGGTATATATATATATACAGTGGATATTTTATCTATTATACAGTATATATTTAATATTATATATATATATATATATTCTCAGTATATATTAAATATATATATTTTTCATTGAACCTTTATTTAACTGACAAGTCAGTTAAGAACACATGTTTATTTACATTGATGGTCTCATTCTCATCAGAACATTGAGGCATTGACCTCAACAACCAACCATGAAGTGAAAGAAAAAACATTTCTGTGTGATCTGCAGTAAATGACTTAAATGTAATGTTAAATGTGATTTGTGATCTCACCCTTGTCTCTCTGTCTCTCTCCGTGTGTATATATGTGTGTGTATATGTGTGTGTGTGTATGTGTGTGTGGAGTGTTGTGTGTGTGTGTCATTCTATAGATACTGTGTGTGTATAGCTATGTGTGGTGTCATTCACAGTGATACTGTGGAGGTGTAGCATGTGTGGTGTGTGTGTGTGTAAATGTATGGAGGTGTGTGTGTGTGTATTCACAGTGATACTGTGGAGGTGTGTGTGGTCTCATTCTCAGTGATACTGTGTGTGTGTGTGTGTGTGTGTATATATGTGTGTTAAATATATGTGTGTGTTATATATGTGTGTGTCAGTAGATACTGTGTGTGTGTGTATGTGTGTGTGTCTATAGATGTGTGTGTGTTGTGTGTGTCTGTGTGTTCTCAGTGTGTGTGGTGGTTAGTGTGTGTGTTGTGTGTACTGTGGAGGATCCAGTCTGGTTCTACCTCAGTACCGGAGGTTCACTCTGATCCTTCCATGGACATGTGTAAAGAGATCCACGTCTACGGCATGATCAACGACACCTATCTGCAAGTAAGACACAGACTGACTGATGGATGGATTGATTGATGTAGATACTTGATTGATGTATGGATTGATTGATTGATGGATGGATGGATTGATTGATTGGTGGATGGATGGATTGATTGATTAGATTGATGGATGGATGGATTGGTGGATGGATTGATTGATTGATGGATGGATTGA
>NW_027002020.1:25000-92500 GCF_036934945.1 Oncorhynchus masou masou
CCAATGTAGCCTCCTCCAATGTAGCCTCCTCTCCAATGTAGCCTCCCTCCTATGTAGCCTCCTCCTATGTAGCCTCCCTCCTATGTAGCTTCTCTCCTTGTAGCCTCTGTGATCTCCCTGTGTAGACTCCCCTCGTGTGTAGCCTCCCTCCTGTGTAGCCTCCCCCTATGTAGCCTCCCTCCTGTGAGCCTCCCTCCTATGTAGCCTCCCTCCTATGTAGCCTCTCCCTTTGTAGCCCTCTCCTATGTAGCCTCCTCCTATGTAGCCTCCTCCTATGTAGCCTCCTCCTATGTAGCCTCCCTCCTATGTAGCCTCCCTCCTATGTAGCCTCTCTCCTATGTAGCCTCCCTCCTGTGTAGCCTTTCTCCTATGTAGCCTCCCTCATGTTTAGCCTCCCTCCTATGTAGCCTCTCTCCTATGTAGCCTCCCTCGTGTTTAGCCTCCCTCCTATGTAGCCTCCCTCCTTTGTAGCCTCCCTCCTATGTAGCCTCCCTCCTTTGTAGCCTCCCTCCTATGTAGCCTCCCTCCTATGTAGCCTCCCTCCTATGTAGCCTCTCTCCTATGTAGCCTCCCCCGTGTGTAGCCTCCCTCGTGTGTAGCCTCCTTCCTATGTAGCCTCCCTCATGTGTAGCCTCCCTCCTATGTTGCCTCCCTCCAACGTAGCCTCTCTCCTATGTAGCCTCCCTCCAACATAGCCTCCCCCAACATAGCCTCCCTCCTATGTAGCCTCCCTCCTATGTAGCCTCCCTCCTATGTAGCCTCCCTCATGTGTAGCCTCCCTCCTGTGTAGCCTCTCTCCTACGTAGCCTCCCTCCTATGTAGCCTCTCTCCTATGTAGCCTCTCTCCTATGTAGCCTCCCTCCTATGTAGCCTCTTAGCCATGTCTGTTATCTTAACTCAATGTTGTTGTTCTTTTGTCATTTTGTCCATTGAAACATTTAAACTGTCTTTGTTTTTGTTTTGATGAAAAATGTATTTTTTGATTTTGTTATTTTGGCGAAGCACTTTTATTTTTCACATCAAGTGTTCTTGATAAGCATCTATGTATGTATGTTTTAGAGTTTTGGTTGTGATATGGTCAGGGGTGAAAGTAGATGTGTGTGTGTGTATGTGCTCGGCGTCTAATCATAGAATGACATGTAGAATCCCTATTAATTCAATAGGATCACTGTGGGCCTAGTCATAAAGATTTCTCATTTACCTTTTAAAATGTATGACATTTTATTGTGGCATAAACAATCATTTCAGAGGGCTCCTTTACCAGGCGTGTTCATTCCACTCCAATATAACTCCAGCCTCCAAACAGTAGTGACTGAAAGAGACATCTGTCACAGAAACACCACCAATCATTAGGCCAGAATGTATACGTCCACAGCTGTTCACACACGTCTCGGCGTCGGCCACTTATCTCTGCCTTGGCAAAATGTTAGTGTTCTCGTCGAACCACATGGCATTTTGGAGCGTAGGCTGTAGCACCTGTTTTCAAGTCCATTCAGCCATTATTCATGCCTCTGATGGTACGTAGTGGTGTAATAGACTACAGTTTTCTGGACATTTTGTTTTAGATATTTTTGATAGGCTCATTTTCTACTGGTAAGGTATAACCCCACTATTTATTTTATTGGGACGCCGTACCGGACTGTACCGCCTTACTTTCACCCGTGGATATGATTAGTGTTAAGCCAGATATATACCGTACATCCACAACACAAGAATGCAAATGCAAAATGGCGATCCTGCGTACTGCGTCAAGTTAATAATTGCAGTGCCGCACATGTCGGGGCTGCACTTATCATAGCTATTTGTATTTTTATTTCTAGTTCTAGTGCCATTTCTATTTCTAGTTCTAATTCCAGTTCTATTTGTAGTTCTAATTTTATTTATATTTCTAGATCTAGTTCTAATTCTTTTTTTTGTTCTATTTCTATTTCTAATTCCATTTCTATTTCGAGTTCCATTTCTAGTTCTATTTCTAATTTCATTTCTAGTTCTAGCTCCAGTTCTCATTCTATTTATATTTCTAATTCCATTTCTATTTCTAGTTCCATTTCTAGTTCTAGTTCTAATTCCATTTCTAGTTCCAGTTATATTTCTAGTTACATTTCTATTTCTAGTTCCATTTCTATTTCTAGTTCTAATTCCTTTTCTAGTTCTAGTTCTAATTCCATTTCTAGTTCTAGTTATAATCCATTTTCTAGTTATAATTCTTTTCTAGTTCTAGTTCTAATTCCCTTTTCTAGTTCTAGTTATAATTCCATTTCTAGTTCTAGTTCTAATTCCATTTCTAGTTCGAGTTCTAATTCCATTTCTAGTTCTAGTTATAATTCCTTTTCTAGTTCTAGTTCTAATTCCTTTTCTAGTTCTAGTTATAATTCCATTTCTAGTTCTAGTTCTAATTCCATTTCTAGTTCGAGTTCTAATTCCTTTTCTAGTTCTAGTGATATATCTATGTATCTACAGTAGTGAATTATCTATGTAGCTGCAGTAGTTGTATACTGTATCTAGTTTTTAAGTGTATATTACATCCAATATGTATAGAATCTATCTGTAATTTTTTATCATAGTTACTATTCCAGTGTAGATTATGATCTTGTTTTCATCATAGTTACTATTCCAGTGTAGATTATAGTCTTGTTTTTACTATCATAGTTACTATTCCAGTGTAGATTATAGTCATGTTTTCATCATAGTTACTATTCCAGTGTAGATTATAGTCTTGTTTTCATCATAGTTACTATTCCAGTGTAGATTATAGTCATGTTTTCATCATAGTTACTATTCCAGTGTAGATTATAGTCATGTTTTCATCATAGTTACTATTCCAGTGTAGATTATAGTCATGTTTTCATCATAGTTACTATTCCAGTGTAGATTATAGTCTTGTTTTCATCATAGTTACTACTCCAGTGTAGATTATAGTCTTGTTTTCATCATAGTTACTATTCCAGTGTAGATTATAGTCATGTTTTCATCATAGTTACTATTCCAGTGTAGATTATAGTCATGTTTTCATCATATTGGGAATGGTTGGAATTCTTTGACTGAATTCATAACTTGGATTCTGTTTTTACTGTTCCTTTTGGTGTCTTTGGTTTATAAACGGTAAATGCTGTATTGTAATGAAACGCTAGCCTGGGTACCAGTCTGTTTGTGCAATCATTCCACTCCATGCCAACACTAGTTGGCATATGACATGGACTGGCAAGTAGAATGAAATCACAGACAGACTGGTACCCAGGCTACTGAAACTCCACAGTCACAGCAAATGTACCACCTTTTTTTCGATACAGGAACAAAATTTGGTAAATACTTTGGAACATTTGCTCTCTCTCGTCTTGTCTCGTTAACATCTCGGCTGTGATGTGTGCAGCATATTGGAACATTTGCTCTCTCTCGTCTTGTCTCGTTAACATCTCGGCTGTGATGTGTGCAGCATATTGCATAAATTAAACCTGTTTTATAAAAGGTGGTAAATTTTCTTTCGACAGTGATTTTAATAAAAATGTCTTACTTCTGATTCTTCTGGTTTTAATGTGCGTGTCCCCCCAGAGACCTGATCTGTTTCTTCTGTTTTAATGTGTTACCCCCCCCAAGAGACCTGATCTGTTTTTAACGTGTTACCCCCCCCCAGAGACCTGATCTGTTTCCTCTGTTTTTAATGTGTTATCCCCCCCCAGAGACCTGGTCTGTTTCTTCTGTTTTAATGTGTTACCCCCCCGAGACCTGATCTGTTTCTTCTGTCTTTAATGTGTTACCCCCCAGAGGCCTGATCTGTTTCTTCTGTTTTTAATGTGTTACCCCCCCGGAGAGGCCTGATCTGTTTCCTCTGTCTTTAATGTGTTACCCCCCAGAGGCCTGATCTGTTTCTTCTGTTTTTAATGTGTTATCCCCCCCCCAGAGACCTTTATCTGTACATTTTACATTCTGTTTTTAACGTCTTATCCCCCCTTACAGAGACACTGATCTGTTTCTTCTCTAAGTTTAAGGGGGGGTGGTGAGAAGGATTACTTATCCTATCCTAGGTATTCCTGATCTGTTTCTTCTGTTTTAACTCCGCTGTTAGGGAGTTTGTTCCAGAGGCCTGATCTGTTTCTTCTGTTTTAATGTAGGGACCCCCAGAGGCCTGATCTGTTTCTTCTGTTTTTAACGTGGAGGTACCCCCCCCCCAGAGGCCTGATCTGTTTCTTCTGATTTTAACTGTAAGCCCCCCAGAGGCCTGATCTGTTTCTTCTGAAGGTTGAACACCAGAGGCCTGATCTGTTTCTTCTGTTTTTAATGTGTTACCCCCCAGAGGCCTGAGCTGTTTCAGTAATCTGTTTTTGAATGCCTGGATTAGGACCTGCGCCTGATCTGTTTCCTGTGTGAGGCAGGGTCTGTTCTGTTTTTAATGCATGTTACCCCCCGCCAAAGACCTGATCTGTTTCCAGGATCTGTTTTTAATGTTCTTACCCCTGGGAGACCTGATCTGTTTCCGTCTGTTTGATCATGTTAGTCCCCCCGGGAGAGACCTGATCTGTTTCCGTTCTGTTTTAAATGTGTTAGCCCCCATCAGAGACCCGATCTGTTTCCTCTGTTTTAATGTAGTTAGACCATGTGAGGTTATGAGACCAAGTGATCTGTTTCTTCTGTTTTTAATGGCCTAGAACCCCTGGGGACACCAGAGACCTGATCTTCTGTTCTTAACGCCACCTTTGTTTCTTAATGTTAGCCCCAGAGACTTGATCTGATTTCCTCTGTCTTTAGAAGGATGACCCAGAGAGACCTGATCTGTTTCTTCAGTTTTTAATGTTCGCCCCTCCTCCCAGAGACCAGATCTGTTTCCTCTGTCTTTAATGTGTTACCCCCTGAGAGACCTAGATCTGGCCAAGGACGGCACGTTCAAGTTTTTAGAGAAAAGAAACCCCCTGGTCTGTAGAGATCGGAGGGATCTGTTTTTCTTCAGAATGTGCAACTCCCGCTCTCTTGAAGACGGAAGGGACTGATCTCAGGGATTTCTTCGAGTTTTTAAGGGAGAAGGTCCCCGGAAATGGTCTGGAGAGAGAGGAGGGGATCTGTTTCTTCTGTTTTTAATGGCCGGCCGTCACAAGAAGCCATCTGGAGAGAGAGGGGAGAAAGAGGTCAGAGCACAGGGTAGGGCAGTGTGCAGAACTTCTGTTTTTAACTTAGCAAACGAGGATCGGATGTCGTCGAGAATGGTTGACGAAGTCATCCTGATCTGTTTCTTCTGGAGGGAGGAGAAGGTGGCAAAGAGCTTCCTAGGGTTAGAGGCAGATGCTTGTTTCTTCTGTTTTAGAAAGTGGCTTTAGCAGCAGAGACAGAGACCTGAAAATGTTTCTTCTGTTTTTAATGCCAGGTCCGCAGGGAGGCCCCTGAGACCTGATCTGTTTCTTCTGTTTTTAATGTGTTACCCCCCAGAGACCTGGTCTGTTTCCTCTGTCTTTTAATGTGTTACCCCCCCAGAGACCAGATCTGTTTCCTCTGTCTTTAATGTGTTACCCCCCCCAGAGACCTGATCTGTTTCTTCTGTTTTTAATGTGTTACCCCCCCCCCTCCCAGAGACCAGATCTGTTTCTTCTGTTTTTAATGTGTTACCCCCCCCCCCCGAGACCTGATCTGTTTCTTCTGTTTTTAATGTGTTACCCCCCCAGAGACCAGATCTGTTTCTTCTGTTTTTAATGTGTTACCCCCCAGAGACCTGATCTGTTTCTTCTGTATTTAATGTGTTACCCCCCCCAGAGACCTGATCTGTTTCTTCTGTTTTTAATGTGTTACCCCCCCCCAGAGACCAGATCTGTTTCTTCTGTTTTTAATGTGTTACCCCCCCAGAGACCTGATCTGTTTCTTCTGTTTTTAATGTGTTACCCTCCCCTCCCCCAGAGACCTGATCTGTTTCTTCTGTTTTTAATGTGTTACCCCCAGAGACCTGATCTGTTTCTTCTGTTTTTAATGTGTTACCCCCCCCAGAGACCTGATCTGTTTCTTCTGTTTTTAATGTGTTACCCCCCCCAGAGACCTGATCTGTTTCTTCTGTTTTTAATGTGTTACCCCCCCCAGAGACCTGATCTGTTTCTTCTGTTTTTAATGTACCCCCCCCAGAGACCTGATCTGTTTCTTCTGTTTTTAATGTCCCCCCCCAGAGACCTGATCTGTTTCTTCTGTTTTTAATGTCCACCCCCCCAGAGACCAGATCTGTTTCTTCTGTTTTTAATGTGTTACCCCCCCAGAGACCTGATCTGTTTCTTCTGTTTTTAAAGTGTTACCCCCCCAGAGACCAGATCTGTTTTTCTGTTTTTAATGTTCCCCCCCAGAGACCTGATCTGTTTCTTCTGTTTTTAATGTGTTACCCCCCCCCCAGAGACCTGATCTGTTTCTTCTGTTTTTAATGTGTTACCCACCCCCCAGAGACCAGATCTGTTTCTTCTGTTTTTAATGTGTTACCCCCCCCCAGAGACCTGATCTGTTTCTTCTGTTTTTAATGTGTTACCCCCCCCCCAGAGACCTGATCTGTTTCTTCTGTTTTTAATGTGTTACCCCCCAGAGACCAGATCTGTTTCTTCTGTTTTTAATGTTACCCCCCCCCAGAGACCTGATCTGTTTCTTCTGTTTTTAAAGTGTTACCCCCCCAGAGACCTGATCTGTTTCTTCTGTTTTTAATGTGTTACCCCTCCCCGAGACCTGATCTGTTTCTTCTGTTTTTAATGTGTTAACCCCCCCCAGAGACCTGTTCTGTTTCTTCTGTTTTTAATGTGTTACCCCCCCCCAGAGACCTGATCTGTTTCTTCTGTTTTTAATGTGCCCCCAGAGACCTGATCTGTTTCTTCTGTTTTTAAAGTGTTACCCCCCCCCAGAGACCTGATCTGTTTCTTCTGTCTTTAATGTCCCCCCCCCAGAGACATGATCTGTTTCTTCTGTTTTTAATGTGTTCCCCCCCCAGAGACCTCATCTGTTTCCTCTGTCTTTAATGTGTTACCCCCCCCCAGAGACCTCATCTGTTTCTTCTGTCTTTAATGTGTTACCCCCCCCCAGAGACCTGATCTGTTTCCTCTGTCTTTAATGTCCCCCCCCCCAGAGACCTGATCTGTTTCCTCTGTCTTTAATGTGTTACCCCCCCGAGACCTGATCTGTTTCCTCTGTCGTTAATGTGTTACCCCCCCAGTGACCTGATCTGTTTCCCTGTTTTAATGTGTTACCCCCCCCAGTGACCTGATCTGTTTCCTCTGTCTTTAATGTGTTACCCCCCCCCAGAGACCTGATCTGTTTTCTTTAATGTGTTACCCCCCCCCCCCCCAGAGACCTGATCTGTTTCCTCTGTCTTTAATGTGCCCCCAGTGACCTGATCTGTTTCTTCTGTCTTTAATGTGTTACCCCCCAGAGACCTGATCTGTTTCCTCTGTCTTTAATGTCCCCCCACCCAGAGACATGATCTGTTTCCTCTGTCTTTAATGTGTTACCCCCCCCCAGAGACCTGATCTGTTTCCTCTGTCTTTAATGTCCCCCCACCCAGAGACCTGATCTGTTTCCTCTGTCTTTAATGTGTTACCCCCCCCCAGAGACCTGATCTGTTTCCTCTGTCGTTAATGTGTTACCCCCCAGTGACCTGATCTGTTTCCTCATGTCTTTAATGTGTTACCCCCCCCCCCCAGTGACCTGATCTGTTTCCTCTGTCTTTAATGTCCCCCCCCCAGAGACCTGATCTGTTTCCTCTGTCTTTAATGTGTTACCCCCCCCCAGAGACCTGATCTGTTTCCTCTGTCTTTAATGTGTTACCCCCCCCAGTGACCTGATCTGTTTCCTCTGTCTTTAATGTGTTACCCCCCCCCAGAGACCTGATCTGTTTCCTCTGTCTTTAATGTGTTACCCCCCCCCAGAGACCTGATCTGAAACCATCTGCTCTTTGTTCAGGCATCTATATGTGTTTCACCTGCTTCTGCCCCACATGGGGCTACTGGCATCTAGAACCAAGGATCATCTCCGGAGACGAGGCCCCTCCACAAGCTATCTGGCATCTAGAACCAAGGATCATCTCCGGAGACGAGGCCCCTCCACAAGCTATCTGGAATCTAGAACCAAGGATCATCTCCGGAGACGAGGCCCCTCCACAAGCTATCTGGCATCTAGAACCAAGGATCATCTCCGGAGACGAGACCCCTCCACAAGCTATCTGGCATCTAGAACCAAGGATCATCTCCGGAGACGAGGCCCCTCCACAAGCTATCTGGCATCTAGAACCAAGGATCATCTCCGGAGACGAGGCCCCTCCACAAGCTATCTGGCATCTAGAACCAAGGATCATCTCCGGAGACGAGGCCCCTCCACAAGCTATCTGGCATCTAGAACCAAGGATCATCTCCGGAGACGAGGCCCCTCCACAAGCAATCTGGCATCTAGAACCAAGGATCATCTCCGGAGACGAGGCCCCTCCACAAGCTATTTTTGTTATGAAATGTTCATACTTTCATTTTGACTTTGTCTGTTCATTCAGTTAGCGTGTTCTCGATTTAATTATAGTTGGGTTTGTTGTCAGTCCTCTCAGTCTTGTCAAGGTGTCGCTGCTAAGGCCAGGGATGAAGCACCCTGTCAAACCATTATTGAGCCTTTCCAGTTTATTATTGGTAACAGCACGTGCCAGTAACTCTATTGCCCTGTTTACACCTTGCATAAAATCTTGCATGGACAAGATCAGGACACATGTTAGTGCAAGGTATAATAGACAGGACAGGGCTTATATGTTAGTTATTTGCTAGTTTTCAATACAGCACTCTCTTTACCCCATAATAACCCAGTGGTCTAATTGAGCTCTGACACGGTGCCAAGTCTCACCTTTCTTCATGGCATTTATAAAAATGTTCTACATCGACAGAAAGAAAAGTAATCACTCTCATGAATGAATGCTTGCCAAGTCAGCCTAATTACTCCCTTGCTAAGTTAACCTTATTACTCCCTTGCTAAGTTAGCCTAATTATTCCCTTGCTAAGTTAGCCTAATTATTCCCTTGCTAAGTTAGCCTAATTACTCTCTTGCTAAGTTAGCCTAATTACTCTCTTGCTAAGTTAGCCTAATTATTCTCTTGCTAAGTCAGCCTAATTATTCTCTTGCTAAGTTAGCCTAATTATTCCCTTGCTAAGTTAGCCTAATTATTCCCTTGCTAAAAGTTAGCCTAATTATTCCCTTGCTAAGTTAGCCTAATTATTCCCTTGCTAAGTTAGCCTAATTATTCCCTTGCTAAGTTAGCCTAATTATTCTCTTGCTAAGTTAGCCTAATTATTCCCTTGCTAAGTTAGCCTAATTATTCCCTTGCTAAGTTAGCCTAATTATTCCCTTGCTAAGTTAGCCTAATTACTCCCTTGCTAAAAGTTAGCCTAATTACTCCTTGCTAAGTTAGCCTAATTATTCTCTTGCTAAGTTAGCCTAATTATTCCCTTGCTAAGTTAGCCTAATTATTCCCTTGCTAAGTTAGCCTAATTATTCCCTTGCTAAGTTATCCTAATCACTCCTTGCTAAGTTAGCCTAATTATTCCCTTGCTAAATTAGCCTAATTATTCCCTTGCTAAGTTAGCCTAATTACTCCCTTGCTAAATTAGCCTAATTTTCCCTTGCTAAGTTAGCCTAATTGCTCCCTTGCTAAGTTAGCCTAATTACTCCCTTGCTAAATTAGCCTAATTTCTCCCTTGCTAAGTTAGCCTAATCACTCCCTTGCTAAGTTAGCCTAATTTCTCCCTTGCTAAGTTAGTCTAATTCTCCCTTGCTAAATTAGCCTAATTTCTCCCTTGCTAAATTAGCCTAATTTCTCCCTTGCTAAGTTAGCCTAATTACTCCCTTGCTAAATTAGCCTAATTTCTCCCTTGCTAAATTAGCCTAATTCTCCCTTGCTAAATGAGTATAATTTCTCCCTTCCTAAGTTAGCCTAATTTCTCCCTTGCTAAGTTAGCCTAATTACTCCCTTGCTAAATTAGCCTCATTGCTCCTTGCTAAATTAGCCTAATTGCTCCCTTGCTAAATTAGCCTAATTTCTCCCTTGCTAAGTTAGCCTAATTTCACCCTTGCTAAGTTAGCCTAATTACTCCTTGCTAAGTTAGCCTAATTACTCCCTTGCTAAGTTAGCCTAATATCTCCCTTGCTAAGTTAGCCTAATTACTCCCTAAGTGCCTAATTACTCCTAGGTTAGCCTATTACTCCCTTGCTAAGTTAGCCTAATTACTCCCTTGCTAAGTTAGCCTAATTACTCCCTTGCTAAATTAGCCTAATTTCTTCCTTGCTAAGTTAGCCTAATTTCTCCCTTGCTAAGTTAGCCTAATTTCTCCCTTGCTAAATTAGCCTAATTTCTCCCTTGCTAAATTAGCCTAATTTCTCCCTTGCTAAGTTAGCCTAATTACTCCCTTGCTAAGGTAGTCTAGTTTCTCCCTTGCCAAATTAGCCTAATGACTCCCTTGCTAAATTAGCCTAATTTCCGCCCTTGCTAAGTTAGCCTAATTCATCATTCTGAATGGTGTACATTCAGTGTACATGCACCCTGTTCTGGTCCAATATACCTTTGTCATGCAGATGATCAATCCCACCCCCCAAAAACTTCTGAGCAGATGACACGGAAATGACACGTCTTATGTCATGTTTATGGAATATACAGCGGCTAGGGAAATGACACGTCTTATGTCATGTTTATGGAAATGACACGTATTATGTCATGTTTATGGAGTATACAGCGGCTAGGGAAATGACACGTGTCATGTTTATGGAGTATACATGTGACACGTCTTATGTCATGTTTATGGAGTATACAGCGGCTAGGGAAATGACACGTCTTATGTCATGTTTATGGAGTATACAGCGGCTAGGGAAATGACATGTCTTATGTCATGTTTATGGAGTATACAGCGGCTAGGGAAATGACACGTCTGCTGATGCATTGACTAATAACTAAGTAGCCGTGAGAGAGAGGGAGTGTGACTGACTGTGGGATGTTGTTTCTGACTGGTGTCTGGCTGACTGGCTGTGTGGGAGTGGGATGTTGTTTCTGACTGGTGTCTGGCTGACTGGCTGACTGTGTGGGAGTGGGATGTTGTTTCTGACTGGTGGCTGACTGGCTGGCTGTGTGGGAGTGGGATGTTGTTTCTGGCTGACTGGCTGACTGGCTGGCTGTGTGGGGAGTGGGATGTTGTTTCTGACTGACTGGCTGGCTGTGTGGGAGTGGGATGTTGTTTCTGACTGGTGTCTGGCTGACTGGCTGTGTGGGAGTGGGATGTTGTTACAGAGAGTGGCTGGCTGGCTGGCTGGCTGACTGGCTGGTGTGGGAGTGGGATGTTGTTTCTGACTGACTGGCTGACTGACTGACTATGTAGGAGTGGGATGTCAATACAGAGAGTACTGGCTGGCTGCCTGACTAGCTGGCTGACTGACTGACTGACTGGCTGGCTGGCTGACTGACTGGCTGGTTGAGTGACTGTGTGGGATGCTGTTACAGAGTACTGGCTGGCTGGCTGGCTGGCTGGCTGGCTGGCTGGCTGACTGGCTGACAGGCTGGCTGAGTGGGATGCTTCAGAGAGTACTGGCTGGCTGGTTGGCTGGCTGGCTGACTGGCTGGTTGGCTGACTGGCTGGTTGAGTTACTGTGTGGGATGTTGTTACAGAGAGTACTGACTGGCTGGTTGGCTGACTGACTGGCTGACTGGCTGGCTGACTGTGTGGGATGTTGTTACAGAGAGTACTGGCTGGCTGGTTGTCTGACTGACTGGCTGAGGACAGACAGGTAGTGCAGCTATGTAGACTTGTCCTTCAGTACCTTGGCTCCAGGACTCAGTAAACTCTATTACTGTGTCATAGTATTTGTATTTATTATGGATCCCCATTAGTTCCTGCCAAGGCAGCAGCTACTCTTCCTGGGGTTTATTATGGATCCCCATTAGTTCCTGCCAAGGCAGCAGCTACTCTTCCTGGGGTTTATTATGGGTCCCATTAATTCCTGCTGAGGCAGCAGCTACTCTTCCTGGCTCCGGCAAAATTAAGGCAGAGTATACAATTTTAAAACATTACAATAACTATAACAGATTTCACAACACACTAAGTGTGTGCCCTCAGGCCCCTACTCCACTACCACATATATACAACATAAAATTCAATTTTATTTTACCTTTAGTTAACTAGGCAAGTCACTATGTTTGTGTTGCTTCACAGTCCCCGCTGTTCCATAAGGTGTATTTTTATTGTTTTAAAAAATCTGATTCTACTTCTGCATCAGTTACTTGATGTGGAATAGAGTTCCATGTGGTCATGGCTCTATGTAGTACTGTGGAATAGAGTTCCATGGAGTCATGGCTCTATGTAGTACTGTGGAATAGAGTTCCATGTAGTCATGGCTCTATGTAGTACTGTGGAATAGAGTTCCATGTAGTCATGGCTCTATGTAGTACTGTGGAATAGAGTTCCATGTAGTCATGGCTCTATGTACTACTGTGGAATAGAGTTCTGTGTAGTCATGGCTCTATGTAGTACTGTGGAATAGAGTTCCATGTAGTCATGGCTCTATGTAGTACTGTGGAATAGAGTTCCATGTAGTCATGGCTCTATGTAGTAATGTGGAATAGAGTTCCATGTGGTCATGGCTCTATGTAGTACTGTGGAATAGAGTTCCATGTGGTCATGGCTCTATGTAGTACTGTGGAATAGAGTTCCATGTAGTCATGGCTCTATGTAGTACTGTGGAATAGAGTTCCATGTGGTCATGGCTCTATGTAGTACTGTGGAATAGAGTTCCATGTAGTCATGGCTCTATGTAGTACTGTGGAATAGAGTTCCATGTCGTCATGGCTCTATGCAGTACTGTGGAATAGAGTTCCATGTAGTCATGGCTCTATGTAGTACTGTGGAATAGAGTTCCATGTAGTCATGGCTCTATGTAGTACTGTGGAATAGAGTTCCATGTAGTCATGGCTCTATGCAGTACTGTGGAATAGAGTTCCATGTAGTCATGGCTCTATGTAGTACTGTGGAATAGAGTTCCATGTGGTCATGGCTCTATGCAGTACTGTGGAATAGAGTTCCATGTAGTCATGGCTCTATGCAGTACTGTGGAATAGAGTTCCATGTAGTCATGGCTCTATGTAGTACTGTGGAATAGAGTTCCATGTGGTCATGGCTCTATGCAGTACTGTGGAATAGAGTTCCATGTAGTCATGGCTCTATGCAGTACTGTGGAATAGAGTTCCATGTAGTCATGGCTCTATGTAGTACTGTGGAATAGAGTTCCATGTGGTCATGGCTCTATGTAGTACTGTGGAATAGAGTTCCATGTAGTCATGGCTCTATGTCGTACTGTGGAATAGAGTTCCATGGAGTCATGGCTCTATTTAGTACTGTGGAATAGAGTTCCATGGAGTCATGGCTCTATGTAGTACTGTGGAATAGAGTTCCATGTAGTCATGGCTCTATGTAGTACTGTGGAATAGAGTTCCATGTGGTCATGGCTCTATGTAGTACTGTGGAATAGAGTTCCATGTGGTCATGGCTCTATGTAGTACTGTGGAATAGAGTTCCATGTAGTCATGGCTCTATGTAGTACTGTGGAATAGAGTTCCATGTAGTCATGGCTCTATGCAGTACTGTGGAATAGAGTTCCATGTAGTCATGGCTCTATGTAGTACTGTGGAATAGAGTTCCATGTAGTCATGGCTCTATGTAGTACTGTGGAATAGAGTTCCATGTGGTCATGGCTCTATGTAGTACTGTGTGCCTCCCATAGTCTGTTCTGGACTTGGGGACTGTGAAGAGACCTCTGGTGGCATGTCTTGTGGGGTATGCTTGGGTGTCTGAGCTGTGTGCTAGTAGTTCAGACAGACAGCTCAGTGTATTCAACACCTCTCATAAATAAAAGTAGTGAAGACGTCAATTTCTCCTCCACTTTGAGCCAGGAGAGAGTGACATGCATATTATGAATGTTTGCTCTCTGTGTACATCCAGGTGTGACAAAACTAGGACCTGTAGGACCTGCCTTGTTGATAGTGTTGTTAAGAAGGTAGAGCAGCAACTTATTATGGACAGACTTCTCCCCATCTTAGCTACTGTTGTATCAATATGTTTTGACCATGACAGTTTACAATCCAGGGTTATTCCAAGCAGTTTAGTCACCTCAACTTGCTCAATTTCCACATTATTTATTACAAGTTTTAGTTGAGGTTTAGGGTTTAGTGAATGATTTGTCCCAAAAACAATGCCTTCAGTTTTTAAATATTTAGGACTAACTTATTCCTTGCCACCCATTCTGAAACTAACTGCAGCTCTTTGTTAAGTGTTGCAGTCATTTCAGTCGCTGTCGTAGCTGATGTGTATAGTGTTGCAGTCATTTCAGTCGCTGTCGTAGCTGATGTGTATAGTGTTGCAGTCATTTCAGTCGCTGTCGTAGCTGATGTGTATAGTGTTGCAGTCATTTCAGTCGCTGTCGTAGCTGATGTGTATAGTGTTGAGTCATCCGCATATGGCTTTACTAAAAGCATGTCGTTACTAAAGATGGAAAATAAGTAAATGGGCCTAGACAGCTGCCCTGGGGAATTCCTGATTCAACCTGGATTCTGTTGGAGAGGCTTCCATTAAAGAACCCCTCTGTGTTCTGTTAGACAGGTAACTCTTTATCCACAATAAAGCAGGGGGTGTAAAGCCATAACACATCTGTTTTTCCAGTAGCAGACTATGATCGATAATGTCAAAAGCCACACTGAAGTCTAACAAAAATAGTAGGAGCATGTTTCAAGTTTATTTGTCATGTGTAATGAATACATTGGACATTTTACTCACCTGAGCTCACACAAATGCACTGGGGATAGCTAGTCTGCAGTAT
Source organism: Oncorhynchus masou masou (assembly GCF_036934945.1). NCBI lineage: Eukaryota > Metazoa > Chordata > Actinopteri > Salmoniformes > Salmonidae > Oncorhynchus > Oncorhynchus masou. Next base: position 39,824 of record NW_027002020.1, read on the forward strand.
GAAAAGACATGAACAGCATTTAACTAGAAACGCCTCCTCTTTGCATCTCTATGTGTCACTTGGCAAGTCATTTTTTTTTTGTAAGAAATCTACCGACAAAATAAACAGTACATTTCCATTTTTCGGGCTAAACTATTGCAGTTAAATTTTGAATGATATTGACGCAAATGCTTTCGTCACATTGTATATATTTCCTGATTACATTGTTTGCAGTGCTTCTTTCCTAATCTTTCCCAATGTACTGTATGGTCTAGTGACTGAACCAACGGTCTGGATAATGCTTTCTTCAACTGTTACTAGGTTCATTCTTCTCGCTACTGTTTGTGTCCCAAATGGCACCCTAATCCCTTTAAAGTGCACTACTTTTGACATGGGGCCCTATGTAGTGCACTATATAGGGTGCCATTTGGGCCGGGGCCAATAGCATGTTCATCCGTAAAACAGCAACTAAATTCATCTGTATTGTTTTTGTACTCTATCTGAAAGATGTTTATAATAAATGATTTCAACTGAATAATAACAATTGTGCCTCCCAGTATGTTTAAGTAATTGCCCCTCGATGATTAATGCAGTTTTCAAATTAAATTGGAAGGGTTCTGTTTTGTGTTGCAATTTAAATTTACCCTAGTATATATACCTGGGGGATATGTTGTTTTTGAAAATGTTTCTTTATCTGTAAAACAGAGCTGGTACAATGATTTGCTTTGGCCTGTTAAAACATATTTATATGATTTATTACTATTTCATTAAAAATAACAACTAATGCACATTTTGCTGTGTGTTTGTCAGGGAATGTGTCCCAAATGGTTCCCTGTTCCCTACATAGTGCACTACTTTAGACCAGAGCCCTAAGGCACCCTATTCCCTATATATTGCACAACTTTTGACCAGAGAATCATGGCACCCTATTCCCTATATAGTGCACAACTTTAGACCAGAGAATCATGGCACCCTATTCCCTATATATATTGCACTACTTTAGACCAGAGCCCTAAGGCACCCTACTCCCTATATATTGCACTACTTTGACCAGAACCCTATTCCCTATATAGTGCACTACTTTTGACCAGAGCCCTATGGCACCCTATTCCCTATATAGTGCACTACTTTAGACCAGAGTCCTATGGGGGAATAGGATGTCATTTGGGACACCACCTATCCCTTTACAAACTAACCCATCACATCAGAGAGAGAGTTTTTTTCCAGATCGTATCAGTTCAAAGTGACGTTGCCTACGTTACAATATCCCACTGGCATAGCTAGCTATAATTTTGCACGCCCAATTTTTCAGTTTTTGATTTGTTAAAAAGTTTGAAATATCCAATAAATGGCGTTCCACTTCATGATTGTGTCCCACTTGTTGTTGATTCTTCACAAAAAAATACAGTTTTATATCTTTATGTTTGAAGCCTGAAATGTGGCAAAAGGTCGCAAAGGTCAAGGGGGGCGAATACTTTCGCAAGGCACTGTACATTGCTTCATTCTAAATGGTTCCACTTCTAAGATGCTGTTTGGATGCTTCAATGAGGATGGGATGGGCTTTATCCTCAACATTTAATTAGAGTTACTCTGACACAGCGAAAAGCAAACCAACCCTTTACAAAGTACTCCATAACGTCAAGGATTAAATGGGTATGGACGAAACAATGTCCTGTACTCAAGAAGATAACTGAACTAAATGACTATCGCCCCGTAGCACTCACTTCTGTCATCATCAGCCTTCAACACCATAGTACCCTCTAAGTTCACCCTCCCTTCGGCAAATCAGATCACGACTCCATTCCTATGGGCAGAAACCCAAACAGGAAATATCTGTGCAAAGGTCTATTCAAAGCTGGTCTGACCAATCGGAATCCAAGCTTCAAGATTATTTTGATCACGCGGACTAGGAAATGTTCAGAGTTGCCTCTGAGATTAAAAACCACCACATTTAACCACAGCAAGGTGACTGGGAATATGGTTGAATACAAACAGTGCGGTTATGCCCTCTGTAAGGCAAAGAAACAGGCAAAACATCAGTGCAGAGACAATTCAACAGCTTAGACACAAGACATATGTGGCAGGGTCTACAGACAATCACGGATTACAAAGAGAACACCTGCCAGGTCGCGGACATCGACATCTTGCTCCCGGACAAGCTACGCACCTTCTTCGCCCGCTTTGAGGAGAACACAGTGCCACCGACGCGGCACACTCCCAAGGACTGTGGGCTCTCATTCTCCATGGCCGACGTGAGTAAGACATTTAAACGTGTTAACCCTTACAAGGCTGTCAGCCCAGACGGCATCCCTAGCCGCGTCCTCAGATCATGTGCAGATCAGCTGGCTGGAGTGTTTACGGACATGTTCAATCTCTCCCTATCCCAGTCTGTTGTCCCCACTTTCTTCAAGATGACCACCATTGTTCCTGTACCCAAGAAAGCAAAGGTAACTGAACTAAATGATTATCGCCCCATAGCACAAACTTTTGTCATCATGAAGTGCTTTGAGACGCTAGTTAAGGATCATAACACCTCCACCCCTAAGACCCTCACAAACTTTTACAGATACACAATTGAAAGCATCCTGTCGGGGTGTATGACCACCTGGTATAGCAACCGCACACCCCGCAATCGCAGGACTTTCCAGAGGGTGGTGCTGTCTGCCTAACGCATAACCGGGGGCATACCACCTGCCCTCCAGGACACCTACAGCAGCCGATGTAATATGAAGGCCAAAAAAATCATCAAGGACATCAACCACCCGAACACAGCCTGTTCATCCCGCTGGCGAGGTCAGTACAGGTATATCAAAGCAGGGACCGAGAGACTGAAAAACAGCTTCTATCTCAAGGCCACCAAGGCCAATAGCCATCATTATCCATCTACCACCCGGTTACTCAACACTGCACCTTAGAGGCTGCTGCCCAATACACAGAGACTTGGAATCACTGGTCACTTTAATAATGGAACACTGGTCACTTTAATAATGGAACACTAGCCACTTTAATAATGGAATACTGGTCACTTTAATAATGGAACACTGGCCACTTTAATAATGGAACACTGGCCACTTTAATAATGGAACACTGGTCACTTTAATAATGGAACACTGGTCACTTTAATAATGGAACACTAGTCACTTTAATAATGGAACACTAGTCACTTTAATAATGGAACACTAGTCACTTTAATAATGGAACACTAGTCACTTTAATAATGGAATCACTGGTCACTTTAATAATGGAATCACTAGCCACTTTAATAATGGAATCACTGGCCACTTTAATAATGGAATCACTGACCACTTTAATAATGGAACACTAGTCACTTTAATAATGGAACACTTTAATAATGGAACACTAGTCACTTTAATAATGGAACACTAGGAACACTTTTTAATAATGGAACACTAATCACTTTAATAATGGAACACTGGTCACTTTAATAATGGAACACTAGTCACTTTAATAATGGAACACTGGTCACTTTAATAATGGAACACACTTTAATAATGGTCACTTTAATAATGGAACACTGGTCACTTTAATAATGGAACACTAGTCACTTTAATAATGGAACACTAGTCACTTTAATAATGGAATACTGGTCACTTTAATAATGGAACACTGGCCACTTTAATAATGGAACACTGGGAACACACTTTAATAATGGAACACTAGCACTTTAATAATGGAACACTTTTAATAATGGAACACTGGCCACTTTAATAATGGAACACTGGCCACTTTAATAATGGAACACTTTTAATAATGGAACACTAGTCACTTTAATAATGGAACACTGGTCACTTTAATAATGGAACACTGGCCACTTTAATAATGGAACACTAGTCACTTTAATAATGGAATACTGGTCACTTTAATAATGGAACACTGGGAACACTACACTTTAATAATGGAACACTAGTCACTTTAATAATGGAACACTTTAATAATGGAACACTACACTTTAATAATGGAATCACTTTTTAATAATGGAACACTGGTCACTTTAATAATGGAACTTTAATAATGGAAATAATGGAACACTCACTTTAATAATGGAACACTGGTCACTTTAATAATGGAACACACACTTTAATAATGGAACACTAGTCACTTTAATAATGGAACACTAGTCACTTTAATAATGGAACACTGGCCACTTTAATAATGGAACACTAGTCACTTTAATAATGGAACACTAGTCACTTTAATAATGGAACACTGGTCACTTTAATAATGGAACACTGGTCCTTTAATAATGGAACACTTAATAATGGAACACTGGCACTTTAATAATGGAATCACTTTAATAATGGAACACTGGTCACTTTAATAATGGAACACTGGCCACTTTAATAATGGAACACTAGTCACTTTAATAATGGAACACTAGTCACTTTAATAATGGAACACTAGTCACTTTAATAATGGAACACTAGTCACTTTAATAATGGAACACTGGTCACTTTAATAATGGAACACTGGCCACTTTAATAATGGAACACTAATCACTTTAATAATGGAACACTAGTCACTTTAATAATGGAACACTAGTCACTTTAATAATGGAACACTGGCCACTTTAATAATGGAACACTAGTCACTTTAATAATGGAATCACTGGCCACTTTAATAATGGAATCAGTGGCCACTTTAATAATGGAACACTGACCACTTTAATAATGGAGTTCTAGTCACTTTAATAATGGAACACTAGTCACTTTAATAATGGAACACTAGTCACTTTAATAATGGAACACTGGCCACTTTAATAATGGAACACTAGTCACTTCAAAAATGGAACACTACTTTGGAATAATGGACTTTAATAATGGAACACTAGTCACTTTAATAATGGAACACAAGTCACTTTAATAATGGAATCACTGGCCACTTTAATAATGGAATCACTGGCCACTTTAATAATGGAACACTAGTCACTTTAATAATGGAACCATGGTCACTTTAATAATGTTTACATACTGCTATGTTTTTATTTTACCAGGCAAGTTGACTGAGAACACTTTCTCATTTACAGCTTCAGAAGCAAGCCAGCAGTGGGATGTGCTGCTGGCAATACACACTGTATTCCACCCCGAAATTGTTCGTCCTAATATTAATATATTTCTCAATTCCATTCTTTTACTTTTAGATGTTTGTATTTTTGTAAATTGTTAGATACTACTGCACTGTTGGAGCTAGGAACACAAGCATTTAGTTAGATACTACTGCACTGTTGGATCTAGGAACACAAGCATTTAGTTAGATACTACTGCACTGTTGGAGCTAGAACACACATTTAGGTAGATACTATTGTAGCTTAGATACTACTGCACTGTTGGAGCTAGGAACACAAGCATTTAGGTAGATACTACTACACTGTTGGAGCTAGAAACACAAGCATTTAGTTAGATAGTACTGCACTGTTGGAGCTAGGAACACAAGCATTTAGGTAGATACTACTACACTGTTGGAGCTAGAAACACAAACATTTAGTTAGATAGTACTGCACTGTTGGAGCTAGGAACACAAGCATTTAGGTAGATACTACTACACTGTTGGAGCTAGAAACACAAGCATTTAGTTAGATAGTACTGCACTGTTGGAGCTAGGATCACAAGCATTTAGGTAGATACTACTACACTGTTGGAGCTAGAAACACAAGCATTTAGTTAGATAGTACTGCACTGTTGGAGCTAGAAACACAAGCATTTCGCTACACCCACTATAACATCTGCTAAATATGTGTACGTGACCAATACAATTTGATTTGTTCGAATCTTGGCCCGTTGTAGTGTATTTACAGTTGTATAGTCATTCCATCTTTGATGTCCTCCCTGATTGGAGTGTGTTCTGTTCTGTCTGCTTGGTCAGCCCTTCGCGTAGCATTGGAATCTGTTCTGTCTGCTTGGTCAGCCCTTCGCGTAGCATTGGAATCTGTTCTGTCTGCTTGGTCAGCCCTTCGCGTAGCATTGGAATCTGTTCTGTCTGCTTGGTCAGCCCTTCGCGTAGCATTGGAATCTGTTCTGTCTGCTTGGTCAGCCCTTCGCGTAGCATTGGAATCTGTTCTGTCTGCTTGGTCAGCCCTTTGCGTAGCATTGGAATCTGTTCTGTTCTGTCTCCTTGGTCAGCCCTTCGCGTAGCATTGGAATCTGTTCTGTCTGCTTGGTCAGCCCTTCGCGTAGCATTGGAATCTGTTCTGTCTGCTTGGTCAGCCCTTCGCGTAGCATTGGAATCTGTTCTGTCTCCTTGGTCAGCCCTTCGCGTAGCATTGGAATCTGTTCTGTTCTGTCTCCTTGGTCAGCCCTTCGCGTAGCATTGGAATCTGTTCTGTTCTGTCTCCTTGGTCAGCCCTTCGCGTAGCATTGGAATCTGTTCTGTTCTGTGCTTGGTCAGCCCTTCGCGTAGCATTGGAATCTGTTCTGTTCTGTCTCCTTGGTCAGCCCTTCGCGTAGCATTGGAATCTGTTCTGTCTCCTTGGTCAGCCCTTCGCGTAGCATTGGAATCTGTTCTGTTCTGTCTCCTTGGTCAGCCCTTCGCGTAGCATTGGAATCTGTTCTGTTCTGTTCTTGGTCAGCCCTTCGCGTAGCATTGGAATCTGTTCTGTTCTGTCTGCTTGGTCAGCCCTTCGCGTAGCATTGGAATCTGTTCTGTCTGCTTGGTCAGCCCTTTGCGTAGCATTGGAATCTGTTCTGTCTGCTTGGTCAGCCCTTCGCGTAGCATTGGAATCTGTTCTGTTCTGTCTGCTTGGTCAGCCCTTCGCGTAGCATTGGAATCTGTTCTGTCTGCTTGGCACGTCTTCCAGCCTGCATCGTGTTGCCAGATTCTTTTACAGTCTTCTAGCCTGCCTAGTGTTTCCAGTTCTTGTTAATTGGGATATTTAATTGGCTGTGTGGTAGATGTCTGTCCAGTAACACTGACCTTTCAGACCTTTCACGGCTGAATAGAGAGAGAGAAGCTGTGTCCCAAATGGCAATCTATTCCTTATATAGTGCCCTTCATTGACCAGGGCTCTGGTAGGAAATGATGTGTCCCACAGGGCAGTCTATTCCTTATATAGTGCCCTTCATTGACCAGGGCTCTGGTAGGAAATAATGCGCCGTTTGTGAATCGCACAGACAAAGAGAGAACGTCATATCGCATAGTTGGATCTTGGCTTCACAGCTTGTAGGGTTGATGTGGTCAAACCAAACCCCTGTATTAGTGATAACTAAAGAGGTGTTGCTAGCTAGCCTGGTTCCAGATCTGTTTGTATTGTCTTGCCAATGACTATAGGACTTGACCTAGATGGTACTAAAGATCTGGGACCAGGCTACTTTCTACGAGTACACGCTTTCTTGTTAGATGTGCTCAATCCAAGCCACATGTTAGTTGGGTACTGTAATTTGTATTTATTATTATGGATGCCAAAGCAGCAGCTACTCTTCCTGAGTTTTAAAAACATAACAATACATTCACAGATTTCACAACACACAGTGTGCCCTCAGGCCCCTACTCCACCACTACCACATATCTACCCTACTAAATCAGTGTGTGTGTGTGTGTGTGTGCGTGTGTGTGTGTGTGTGTGTGTGTGTGTGTGTGTGTGTGTGTGTGTGTGTGTGTGTGTGTGTGTGTGTGTGTGTGTGTGTGTGTGCGTGCGTGCGTGCGTGTGGGGTGCGTGCGTGCGTGTGTGGTGTGTGCGTGCGCATGCGTGCGTGCGTGCGTGTGGTGTGTGCGTGTGTGCGTGCGTGCATGCTCCATAATGGTTACCGCTGATCCCTGACTCTTAACAGTTTCACAGTTCTGTTTTTCTATCTCATAATTAGTGTTGGTGTTGGATTAACTACTGTAGACTCTCTGCCGCCCTAGAAGAGTTTTACAAGGTATTTTCTGCGCCTATGTCCCAAATTGCACCTTATTCCCTTTACAGTGCACTAAGTTTGACCAGAACACTATGGGCCCTATAGATGGAATAGGCTGCCATTTGGGATCACACCCAGCTCTCTATACGTCTCTGTTATAACTCGTGTACCTCATTAAAACCAAACATAGAACAGAGCTTTACTTTCATCACGACAGTGAGTCTCCACCTCCCTCCCGATTGGAAATATGAAACATTACACTAATTAGTGTTGGTGTTGTTGTTGTTTACCATTCTCGCATGGTGGTGTTAATGTTTACCATTGGCATGGTGTTAATGCTAACCATTGGCATGGTGTAAATGCTAACCATTGGCATGGTGTTAATGCTAACCATTGGCATGGTGTTAATGCTAACTATTGGCATGGTGTTAATGCTAACTATTGGCATGGTGTTAATGTTTACCATTGCCACGGTGTTGTTAATGCTAACCATTGGCATGGTGTTAATGTTTACCATTGGCATGGTGTTAATGTTAACCATTGGCATGGTGTTAATGCTAACCATTGGCATGGTGTTAATGCTAACCATTGGCATGGTGTTAATGTTTCCCATTGGCATGGTGTTAATGCCTACCATTGGCATGGTGTTAATGTTAACCATTGGCATGGTGTTAATGTTAACCATTGGCATGGTGTTAATGCCTACCATTGGCATGGTGTTAATGTTTACCATTGGCATGGTGTTAATGTTAACCATTGGCATGTTGTTAATGTTAACCATTGGCATGGTGTTAATGTTAACCATTGGCATGGTGTTAATGTTAACCATTGGCATGGTGTTAATGTTATCCATTGGCATGGTGTTAATGTTTACTATTGGCATGGTGTTAATGTTTCCCATTGGCATGGTGTTAATGCCTACCATTGGCATGGTGTTAATGCTAACCATTGGAATGGTGTTAATGCCTACCATTGGCATGGTGTTAATGTTAACCATTGGCATGGTGTTAATGCCTACCATTGGCATGGTGTTAATGCCTACCATTGGCATGGTGTTAATGCCTACCATTGGCATGGTGTTAATGTTAACCATTGGCATGGTGTTAATGCTAACCATTGGCATGGTGTTAATGCCTACCATTGGCATGGTGTTAATGTTTACCATTGGCATGGTGTTAATGTTAACCATTGGCATGGTGTTAATGTTAACCATTGGCATGGTGTTAATGTTAACCATTGGCATGGTGTTAATGCCTACCATTGGCATGGTGTTAATGTTAACCATTGGCATGGTGTTAATGCCTATCATTGGCATGGTGTTAATGTTAACCATTGGCATGGTGTTAATGTTTACCATTGGCATGGTGTTAATGTTAACCATTGGCATGGTGTTAATGTTTACCATTGGCATGGTGTTAATGTTTACCATTGGCATGGTGTTAATGCTAACCATTGGCATGGTGTTAATGCTAACCATTGGCATGGTGTTAATGTTTCCCATTGGCATGGTGTTAATGCCTACCATTGGCATGGTGTTAATGCTAACCATTGGCATGGTGTTAATGCTAACCATTGGCATGGTGTTAATGTTTACCATTGGCATGGTGTTAATGTTAACCATTGGCATGGTGTTGATGTTTCCCATTGGCATGGTGTTAATGCCTACCATTGGCATGGTGTTAATGTTTACTATTGGCATGGTGTTAATGTTTCCCATTGGCATGGTGTTAATGTTTACCATTGGCATGGTGTTAATGTTTACCATTGGCATGGTGTTAATGCTAACCATTGGCATGGTGTTAATGTTTACCATTGGCATGGTGTTAATGTTTACCATTGGCATGGTGTTAATGTTTACCATTGGCATGGTGTTAATGTTAACCATTGGCATGGTGTTAATGCTAACCATTGGCATGGTGGTGTTAATGTTTACCATTGGCATGGTGTTAATGTTTACCATTGGCATGGTGTTAATGTTTACCATTGGCATGGTGTTAATGCCTACCATTGGCATGATGTTAATGCTAACCATTGGCATGGTGTTAATGTTTACCATTGGCATGGTGTTAATGTTTACCATTGGCATGGTGTTAATGCTAACCATTGGCATGGTGTTAATGTTAACCATTGGCATGGTGTTAATGTTAACCATTGGCATGGTGTTAATGTTAACCATTGGCATGGTGTTAATGTTAACCATTGGCATTGGCATGGTGTTAATGTTAACCATTGGCATGGTGTTAATGTTAACCATTGGCATGGTGTTAATGTTAACCATTGGCATGGTGTTAATGTTAACCATTGGCATGGTGTTAATGCTAACCATTGGCATGGTGTTAATGTTAACCATTGGCATGGTGTTAATGTTAACCATTGGCATGGTGTTAATGTTTCCCATTGGCATGGTGTTAATGCCTACCATTGGCATGGTGTTAATGTTAACCATTGGCATGGTGTTAATGTTAACCATTGGCATGGTGTTAATGCCTACCATTGGCATGGTGTTAATGTTTACCATTGGCATGGTGTTAATGTTAACCATTGGCATGTTGTTAATGTTAACCATTGGCATGGTGTTAATGTTAACCATTGGCATGGTGTTAATGTTAACCATTGGCATGGTGTTAATGTTATCCATTGGCATGGTGTTAATGTTTACTATTGGCATGGTGTTAATGTTTCCCATTGGCATGGTGTTAATGCCTACCATTGGCATGGTGTTAATGCTAACCATTGGAATGGTGTTAATGCCTACCATTGGCATGGTGTTAATGTTAACCATTGGCATGGTGTTAATGCCTACCATTGGCATGGTGTTAATGCCTACCATTGGCATGGTGTTAATGCCTACCATTGGCATGGTGTTAATGTTAACCATTGGCATGGTGTTAATGCTAACCATTGGCATGGTGTTAATGCCTACCATTGGCATGGTGTTAATGTTTACCATTGGCATGGTGTTAATGTTAACCATTGGCATGGTGTTAATGTTAACCATTGGCATGGTGTTAATGTTAACCATTGGCATGGTGTTAATGCCTACCATTGGCATGGTGTTAATGTTAACCATTGGCATGGTGTTAATGCCTACCATTGGCATGGTGTTAATGTTAACCATTGGCATGGTGTTAATGTTTACCATTGGCATCGTGTTAATGTTAACCATTGGCATGGTGTTAATGTTAACCATTGGCATGGTGTTAATGTTTACCATTGGCATGGTGTTAATGTTAACCATTGGCATGGTGTTAATGTTTACCATTGGCATGGTGTTAATGTTAACCATTGGCATGGTGTTAATGCTAACCATTGGCATGGTGTTAATGTTTACCATTGGCATGGTGTTAATGTTTACCATTGGCATGGTGTTAATGCTAACCATTGGCATGGTGTTAATGCTAACCATTGGCATGGTGTTAATGTTTCCCATTGGCATGGTGTTAATGCCTACCATTGGCATGGTGTTAATGCTAACCATTGGCATGGTGTTAATGCTAACCATTGGCATGGTGTTAATGTTTACCATTGGCATGGTGTTAATGTTAACCATTGGCATGGTGTTGATGTTTCCCATTGGCATGGTGTTAATGTTTACCATTGGCATGGTGTTAATGTTTACCATTGGCATGGTGTTAATGTTTACCATTGGCATGGTGTTAATGTTTACCATTGGCATGGTGTTAATGTTAACCATTGGCATGGTGTTAATGCTAACCATTGGCATGGTGGTGTTAATGTTTACCATTGGCATGGTGTTAATGTTTACCATTGGCATGGTGTTAATGTTTACCATTGGCATGGTGTTAATGCCTACCATTGGCATGATGTTAATGCTAACCATTGGCATGGTGTTAATGTTTACCATTGGCATGGTGTTAATGTTTACCATTGGCATGGTGTTAATGCTAACCATTGGCATGGTGTTAATGTTAACCATTGGCATGGTGTTAATGTTAACCATTGGCATGGTGTTAATGTTAACCATTGGCATGGTGTTAATGTTAACCATTGGCATGGTGTTAATGCTAACCATTGGCATGGTGTTAATGTTAACCATTGGCATGGTGTTAATGTTAACCATTGGCATGGTGTTAATGTTAACCATTGGCATGGTGTTAATGCTAACCATTGGCATGGTGTTAATGTTAACCATTGGCATGGTGTTAATGTTAACCATTGGCATGGTGTTAATGTTAACCATTGGCATGGTGTTAATGTTTACCATTGGCATGGTGTTAATGTTAACCATTGGCATGGTGTTAATGTTAACCATTGGCATGGTGTTAATGTGAACCATTGGCATGGTGTTAATGTTAACCATTGGCATGGTGTTAATGTTAACCATTGGCATGGTGTTAATGTTAACCATTGGCATGGTGTTAATGTTAACCATTGGCATGGTGTTAATGCCTACCATTGGCATGGTGTTAATTGTTTACCCCGCCTCCTCTCCCTGTTCTCATCCTCCCATCTTTGCTATTTTTATTTACCTCAAATAGATATATATTCATATAGATATATTCACTTATATGTGGCAAAAGGTCGACCGGAATGGTCCTGTATTTGGCGCCATCCATCTTCCCATCTGTCTCTGCTGAAGAAAAGCAGGCCCAAACCATGATGCTGCCACCACCATGTTTGACAGTGGGGATGGTGTGGTCAGGGTCATGAGCTGTGTTGCTTTTACGCCAAACATAACGTTTTGCATTGTTGCCAAAAAGTTCAATTTTGGTTTCATCTGACCAGAGCACCTTCTTCCACTTGTTTGGTGTGTCTCCCAGGTGGTTTGTGGCAACCTTTAAACAACACTTTTTATGGATATCTTTAAGAAATGGCTTTCTTCTTGCCACTCTTCCATAAAGGCCAGATTTGTGCAATATACAGCTGATTGTTGTCCTATGGACAGAGTCTCCCACCTCAGCTGTAGATCTCTGCAGTTCATCCAGAGTGATCATGGGCCTCTTGCCTGCATCTCTGATCAGTCTTCTCCTTGTATGAGCTGAAAGTTTAGAGGGACGGCCAGGTCTTGGTAGATTTGCAGTGGTCTGATACTCCTTCAATTTCAGAATAATTTTGCACGCCCAATTTTTCAGTTTTTGATTTGTTAAAAAAGTTTGAAATATCCAATAAATGTCGTTCCACTTCATGATTGTGTCCTACTTGTTGTTGATTCTTCACAAAAACATACAGTTTTATATCTTTATGTTTGAAGCCTGAAATGTGGCAAAAGGTCGCAAAGTTCAAGGGGGCCGAATACTTTCGCAAGGCACTGTATCTATTCACATAGATATATATTCACATAGAAATATATTCATATAGATATATATTCACATAGATATATATTCACATAGATATATATACATACAGATATATATTCACATAGATATATTTTCACATAGAAATATATTCATTTAGATATATATTCATATAGATATATTTTCACATAGATATATATTCACATAGAAATATGTTCATATAGATATATATTCATATAGATATATTTTCACATAGAAATATATTCATATAGATATATATTCATATAGATATATTTTCACATAGATATATATTCACATAGAAATATGTTCATATAGATATATATTCATATAGATCTATTTTCACATAGATATATATTCATGTTGCCTGAGAAGATGCTAGAGGATTTGAACAGATACCAACCTGGGGCTCAAAGTATCAATGATCTGAGTGAACCAAACAGCAACCGCTTGACGATCTCCTGATCCTTCAGGAAGTATTCATACCACTGAACTTATCCCATGTTGTTGTGTTACATCCTGAATTCACAAATTGAAATGTTTGCAAATTTATTGAGAAAAAAACCCCAAACAGAAATATCAAATTTACATAAGTATTCACACCACATGTTAGCATCAGCTTCAGCAGAGATTACAGCTGTGAGTCTTTCTGGGTAAGACTAAGAGCTTTGCAAACCTGGATTGTACAATATCTGCATATTATTCTTTTGAAAATTCTTCAAGCTTTGTCAACTTGGTTGTTGATCATTACTGGGCAGCCATTTTCAAGTCTAGCCAAGACGATTTAAGTCAAAACTGTTACTAGGCCATTCAGGAGCATTCAATGTTGTCTTGGTATGCAAATCTAGTATATATTTAGCCTTGTATGTTAGGTTATTGTCCTGCTAAAAGGTGAATTTGTCTCCCAGTGTCTGTTGGAAAGCATACTGAACCAGGTTTTGCATGGTTTGTTTTTATATATAAAAAACACAACTCCCTAGTCCTTGCCAATGACAAGCATACCCATAACCTGATGCAGCCACCACCATACTTGAAAATATGGAGAGTGGTACTGAGTGATGTGTTGTGTTGGATTTGACCCAAACATAACAATTTGTATTCAGGACGTACAGACTTCCTTCTTTTCACTCTGTCATTTATGTTAGTATTGTGGAGTAGCTACAGTGTTGTGGGTCCATCAGTTTTCTCCAATCACAGCCATTAAACTCTGTAACTGTTTTAAAGTCACCATTGGCCTCATGGTGAAATCCCTGAGTAGTTTCCTTCCTCTCCGGCAACTGAGTTAGGAAGGACGCCTGTATCTTTGTAGTGACTGGGTGTATTGATACACCATCCAAAGTGTAATTAATAACTTCACCATGCTCAAAGGGATATTCAATATCTCCTATCTACCAATAGGTGCCCTTCTTCGCGAAGCATTGGAAAACCTCCCTGGTCTTTATGGTTGAATCTGCGTTTGAAATTCACTTCTGGACTGAGGAACCTTACAGATAATTGTATGTGAGGTATTCATTCACAAATCACGCTAAACACTATTATTGCAGCACATTTTTACACCTGAACTTGTTTAGGCTTGAAATAACAGAGATATTGAATCTGAGTCTTATTGACTCAAGACATTTCAGCTTTTCATTCTGAATTAATTTGAAAAATGTTCTAAAAACATAATTCCACATTATGGGGTGTTGTGTGTAGGCACAGTGACACAACATCTACATTTAATCCATTTTGTTATTCAGGCTGTAACGTAACAAAATGTGGGAAAAAGTCAAGGGATTTGAATACTTTCCAGATACACTGTATGTTCATGTCTATAACCTGAACTATTCATGGAGAATATCAGAATAACAAACACTTGTCTCAATGGAATATCAAAATAACAAACACTTGTCTCAATGGAATATCAGAATAACAAACACTTGTCTCAATGGAATATCAGAATAACAAACACTTGTTTCAATGGAATATCAGAATAACAAACACTTGTCCTTGTCTCAATGGAATATCAGAATAACAAACACTTGTCCTTGTCTCAATGGAATATCAGAATAACAAACACTTGTTTCAATGGAATATCAGAATAACAAACACTTGTCCTTGTCTCAATGGAATATCAGAATAACAAACACTTGTCCTTGTCTCAATGGAATATCAGAATAACAAACACTTGTCCCTGTCTCAATGGAATATCAGAATAACAAACACTTGTCCTTGTCTGTTGTCTTGTTGAATACGCACACACACACACACACACACACACACACACACACACACACACACACACACACACACACACACACACACACACACACACACACACACACACACACACACACACACACACACACACACACACTTTTCCTCTTCATCTTATCAGAGGGAGAAGTCTTACACCACAGGTAAATTCTATCCATATGTAACAGGGTTGGTTATGTTTCCACTTGCCTCTAAAGAAAGGTGTATTTAATGGCATGTTGTGATTGGCCCCGCTTGGGGAGATCGCGAATGTCAGGTCTTCCCAGTATGAAAATGTGATGCAAGGGATTTTGCCGTCAATATCGTTAAGCCCTGCAAAACTAACGTGCTGTTTCCCATTTAACAACAGCAACAGAAATAAATTATGCTCAACTGGGACTACTGGCTCATGTGATTTATTAGGAGACCGTGACCTGGATCACTGGCTGATGTGATTTATTAGGACAAAACACAACGCAAGGAGTGTACGATTTACATCTGTTACATACATTATATACAAAAAGTATGTGGACATCCCTTCAAATGAGTAGATTTGGCTATTTCACCCACAACCGTTGCTGACAGGTGTATAAGATTGAGCACACAGCCAAGCAATCTCCATAGACAAACATTGGCAGTAGACCGGCCTTACTGAAGAGCTCAGTGACTTTGAACGTGGCACCGTCATAGGATGCCACTTATCCAAAAAGTCAGTTCGTCAAATTTCTGCCCTGCTAGAGCTGCCCCGGGTCAACTGTAAGTGCTGTTATTCTGAAGTGGAAATGTCTAGGAGCCACAATGGCTAATCAACGCAGTGGTAGGCCACACAAGCTAGCAGAACGGGACCGCTGAGTGCAGAGGCGCGTAGTGCGTAAAAATCGTCTGTCCTCGGTTGCAAAACTCACTACCGAGTTCCTAGCTACCTCTGGAAGCAACATCAGCACAATAACTGTTCGTCGGGAGCTTCATGAAATGGGTTTCCATGGCTGAGTAGCTGCACACAAGCCTAAAATCACCATGCGCAAAGCCAATCGTTCTCTGGAGGGATGAGTCACGCTTCACTATCTGGCAGTCCGAAAGACTAATCTTGGTTTGGCAGATGCCAGGAGAACTCTACCTGCCCCAACACATAGTGCCAACTGTAAAGTTTGGTGGAGGATAAATAATGGTCTGGGGCAGTTTTTTCATGGTTCAGGCCCCTTAGTTCCAGTGAAGGGAAATCTTAACGCTACAAACACGTTTGGGATGAATTGGAACGCCAACTGTGAGCCAGGCCTAATCGCCCAACAACAGTCCCCAACCTCACAAATGCTCTTGTTGCAGCAATGTTCCAACATCTAGTGGAAAGCCTTCCCAGAAGAGTGGAGGCTGTTATAGCAGCAATGTTCCAACATCTAGTAGAAAGCCTTCCCCGGAGAGTGGAGGCTGTTATAGCAGCAATGTTCCAACATCTAGTGGAAAGCCTTCCCAGAAGAGTGGAGGCTGTTATAGCAGCAATGTTCCAAAATCAAGTGGAAAGCTTTCCCAGAAGAGTGGAGGCTGTTATAGCAGCAATGTTCCAACATCTAGTGGAAAGCCTTCCCAGAAGAGTGGAGGTTGTTATAGCAGCATGTTCCAACATCTAGTGGAAAGCCTTCCCAGAAGAGTGGAGGTTGTTATAGCCGCAATGTTCCAACATCAAGTGGAAAGCCTTCCCAGAAGAGTGGAGGCTGTTATAGCAGCAATGTTCCTACATCTAGTGGAAAGCCTTCCCAGAAGAGTGGAGACTGTTATAGCAGCAATGTTCCAACATCTAGTGGAAAGCCTTCCCAGAAGAGTGGAGGCTGTTATAGCAGCAATGTTCCAACATCAAGTGGAAAGCTTTCCCAGAAGAGTGGAGGCTGTTATAGCAGCAATGTTCCAACATCTAGTAGAAAGCCTTCCCAGAAGAGTGGAGGCTGTTATAGCAGCAATGTTCCAACATCTAGTGGAAAGCCTTCCCAGGAGAGTGGAGGCTGTTATAGCAGCAATGTTCCAACATCTAGTGGAAAGCCTTCCCAGGAGAGTGGAGGCTGTTACAGCAGTAATGTTCCAACATCTAGTGGAAAGCCTTCCCAGAAGAGTAGAGGCTGTTATAGCAGCAATGTTCCAACATCTAGTGGAAAGCCTTCCCAGAAGAGTGGAGGTTATTATAGCAGCAATGTTCCAAAATCTAGTGGAAAGCCTTCCCAGAAGAGTGGGGGTTGTTATAGCAGCAATGTTCCAACATCTAGTGGAAAGCCTTCCCAGAAGAGTGGAGGCTGTTTTAGCCGCAATGTTCCTACATCTAGTGGAAAGCCTTCCCAGAAGAGTGGAGGCTGTTATAGCAGCAACGTTCCTACATCTAGTGGAAAGCCTTCCCAGAAGAGTGGAGGCTGTTATAGCAGCAAAGGGGAGAACAACTCCATGGGTGATGTAGTGTACTTCAAACTTGCAGGTTTGTTTGTAATGCTTCCAAGGTTCTCCACCCTCCCTACCTCTGTATCTGATCAAGGTTATCCACCCTCCTTAGCTTTCTATCTGATCAAGGTTCTCCATCCTCCCTACCTCTCTATCTGATCAAGGTTCTCCACCCTCCCTACCTCTATATCTGATCAAGGTTCTCCACCCTCCCTACATCTGTATCTGATCAAGGTTCTCCACCCTCCCTACCTATGTATCTGATCAAGGTTATCCACCCTCCTTAGCTTTCTATCTGATCAAGGTTCTCCATCCTCCCTACTTCTCTATCTGATCAAGGTTCTCCACCCTCCTTAGCTTTCTATATGATCAAGGTTCTCCACCCTCCCTACTTCTGTATTTGATCAAGGTTCTCCACCCTCCCTACATCTCTATCTGATCAAGGTTCTCCACCCTCCCTACGTCTCAATCTGATCAAGTTTCTCCAACCTCCCTACCTATGTTTCTGACCAAGGTTCTCCACGCTCCCTACCTCTGTATCTGACCAAGGTTCTGCACCCTCCCTACCTCTGTATCTGATCAAGGTTCTCCACCCTCCCTACATCAAATCAAATCAAATTTTATTTGTCACATACACATGGTTAGCAGATGTTAATGCGAGTGTAGCGAAAAGCTTGTGCTTCTAGTTCCGACAATGCAGTAATAACCAACAAGTAATTTAACTAACAATTCCTAATCTACTGTCTTATACACAGTGTAAGGGGATAAAGAATATGTACATAAGGATATATGAGTGAGTGATGGTACAGAGAAGCATAGGCAAGATACAGTAGATGGTATCGAGTACAGTATATACATGTGAGATGAGTATGTAAACAAAGTGGCATAGTTAAAGTGGCTAGTGATACATGTATTACATAAGGATGCAGTCGATGATATAGAGTACAGTATATAGGTATGCATATGAGATGAATAATGTAGGGTAAGTAACATTATATAAGGTAGCATTGTTTAAAGTGGCTAGTGATATATTTACAACATTTCCCATCAATTCCCATTATTAAAGTGGCTGGAGTTGAGTCAGTGTCAGTGTTAGGCAGCAGCCACTCAATGTTAGTGGTGGCTGTTTAACAGTCTGATGGCCTTGAGATAGAAGCTGTTTTTCAGTTTCTCGGTCCCAGCTTTGATGCACCTGTACTGACCTCGCCTTCTGGATGATTGCGGGGTGAACAGGCAGTGGCTCGGTGGTAGATGTCCTTGATGATCTTTATGGCCTTCCTGTAACATCGGGTGGTGTAGGTGTCCTGGAGGGCAGGTAGTTTGCCCCGATGATGCGTTGTGCAGACCTCACTACCCTCTGGAGAGCTTACGGTTGAGGGCGGAGCAGTTGCCGTACCAGGCGGTGATACAGCCCGCCAGGATGCTCTCGATTAGTGCCTCTGTAGAAGTTTGTGAGTGCTTTTGGTGACAAGCCGAATTTCTTCAGCCTCCTGAGGTTGAAGAGGCGCTGCTGCGCCTTCTTCACAATGCTGTCTGTGTGAGTGGACAAATTCAGTTTGTCTGTATGCCGAGGAACTTAAAACTTGCTACTCTCTCCACTACTGTTCCATCGATGTGGATAGGGGGGTGTTCCCTCTGCTGTTTCCTGAAGAACCTTGATCAGGTAGAAAGCTGTATCTGATCAAGGTTCTCCACCCTCCCTACCTATGTATCTGATCAAGGTTATCCACCCTCCTTAGCTTTCTATCTGATCAAGGTTCTCCATCCTCCCTACCTCTCTATCTGATCAAGGTTCTCCACCCTCCCTACATCTGTATCTGATCAAGGTTCTCCACCCTCCCTACCTATGTATCTGATCAAGGTTATCCACCCTCCTTAGCTTTCTATCTGATCAAGGTTCTCCATCCTCCCTACCTCTCTATCTGATCAAGGTTCTCCACCCTCCCTACCTCTGTATCTGATCAAGGTTCTCCAACCTCCCTACCTATGTTTCTGACCAAGGTTCTCCACGCTCCCTACTTCTGTATCTGATCAACATTCTCCACCCTTCCTACCTCTCTATCTGACCAAGGTTCTGCACCCTCCCTACATCTGTATCTGATCATGGTTCTCTATCCTTCCTACGTCTCTATCTGATCAAGGTTCTCAACCCTCCCTACCTCTGTATCTGATCAAGGTTCTCCACCCTCCTTAGCTTTCTATCTGATCAAGGTTCTCCACCTTCCTTAGCTTTCGATCTGATCAAGGTTCTCCACCCCCCCTACTTCTGTATCTGATCAAGGTTCTCCACCCTCCCTACCTCTGTATTTGATCACGGTTCTCCACCCTCCCTACATCTGTATCTGATCATGGTTCTCTATCCTTCCTACGTCTCTATCTGATCAAGGTTCTCAACCCTCCCTACCTCTGTATCTGATCAAGGTTCTCCACCCTCCTTAGCTTTCTATCTGATCAAGGTTCTCCACCTTCCTTAGCTTTCGATCTGATCAAGGTTCTCCACCCCCCCTACTTCTGTATCTGATCAAGGTTCTCCACCCTCCCTACCTCTGTATCTGATCAAGGTTCTCCACCCTCCCTATGTCTCTATCTGATCAAGGTTCTCCACCCTCCCTACCTCTGTATCTGATCAAGGTTCCCCACCCTCCCTATGTCTCTCTGATCAAGGTTCTCCAACCTCCCTACCTCTGTATCTGATCAGGGTTCTCCACCCTCCCTGCGTCTCTATCTGATCAAGGTTCTCCACACTCCTTACGTCTCTATCTGATCAAGGTTCTCCACCCTCCCTACCTCTGTATCTGATCAAGGTTCTCCACCCTCCCTACGTCTCTATCTGATCAAGCTTCTCCACCCTTCCTACGTCTCTATCTGATCAAGGTTACCCAGGTTACCCAGGTTCCATAGGGCTCTATATAGGGACTGTTAACCAGGTTCCATAGGGCTCTATATAGGGACTGTTAGCCAGGTTCCATAGGGCTCTATATAGGGACTGTTAACCAGGTTCCATAGGGCTCTATATAGGGACTATTGACCAGGTTCCATAGGGCTCTATATAGGGAATGTTAGCCAGGTTCCATAGGGCTCTATATAGGGACTGTTAGCCAGGTTCCATAGGACTCTATATAGGGACTGTTAGCCAGGTTCCATAGGGCTCTATATAGGGACTGTTAGCCAGGTTCCATAGGGCTCTATATAGGGACTGTTGACCAGGTTCCATAGGGCTCTATATAGGGACTGTTGACCAGGTTCCATAGGGCTCTATATAGGGACTGTTGACCAGGTTCCATAGGACTCTATATAGGGACTGTTAAGGTTCCATAGGGCTCTATATAGGGACTGTCCAGGTTCCAGGGCTCTATATAGGGACTGTTGACCAGGTTCCATAGGGCTCTATATAGGGACTGTTAGCCAGGTTCCATAGGGCTCTATATAGGGACTGTTGACCAGGTTCCATAGGGCTCTATATAGGGACTATTGACCAGGTTCCATAGGGCTCTATATAGGGACTGTTAGCCAGGTTCCATAGGGCTCTATATAGGGACTGTTGACCAGCTTCCATAGGGCTCTATATAGGGACTGTTAGCCAGGTTCCATAGGGCTCTATATAGGTAATGTTAGCCAGGTTCCATAGGGCTCTATATAGGGACTGTTGACCAGGTTCCATAGGGCTCTATATAGGGACTGTTGACCAGGTTCCATAGGGCTCTATATAGGGACTGTTAACCAGGTTCCATAGGGCTCTATATAGGGACTGTTGACCAGGTTCCATAGGGCTCTATATAGGGACTGTTAGCCAGGTTCCATAGGGCTCTATATAGGGACTGTTAACCAGGTTCCATAGGGCTCTATATAGGGACTGTTGACCAGGTTCCATAGGGCTCTATATAGGGACTGTTAGCCAGGTTCCATAGGGCTCTTTATAGGGACTGTTAGACCAGGTTCCATAGGGCTCTATATCGGGACTGTTCTCCAGGTTCCATAGGGCTCTATATAGGGACTGTTAACCAGGTTCCATAGGGCTCTATATAGGGACTGTTAACCAGGTTCCATAGGGCTCTATATAGGGACTATTAACCAGGTTCCATAGGGCTCTATATAGGGACTGTTGACCAGGTTCCATAGGGCTCTATATAGGGACTGTTAATCAGGTTCCATAGGGCTCTATATAGGGACTGTTAGCCAGGTTCCATAGGGCTCTATATAGGGACTGTTAACCAGGTTCCATAGGGCTCTATATAGGGACTGTTGACCAGGTTCCATAGGGCTCTATATAGGGACTGTTAGCCAGGTTCCATAGGGCTCTATATAGGGACTGTTAGCCAGGTTCCATAGGACTCTATATAGGGACTGTTAGCCAGGTTCCATAGGGCTCTATATAAGGACTGTTAGCCAGGTTCCATAGGGCTCTATATAGGGACTGTTTGCCAGGTTCAATAGGGCTCTATATAGGGACTGTTAACCAGGTTCCATAGTGCTCTATATAGGGACTGTTTGCCAGGTTCCATAGGGCTCTATATAGGGACTGTTAACCAGGTTCCATAGGGCTCTATATAGGGACTGTTTGCCAGGTTCCATAGGGCTCTATATAGGGACTGTTAACCAGGTTCCATAGGGCTCTATATAGGGACTGTTAGCCAGGTTCCATAGGGCTCTATATAGGGACTGTTAGCCAGGGTCCATAGGACTCTATATAGGGACTGTTAACCAGGTTCCATAGGGCTCTATATAGGGACTGTTAACCAGGTTCCATAGGGCTCTATATAGGGACTGTTAGCCAGGTTCCATAGGGACTCTAGGGACTGTTAGCCAGGTTCCATAGGACTCTATATAGGGACTGTTAGCCAGGTTTCATAGGGCTCTATATAGGGACTGTTGACCAGGTTCCATAGGACTCTATATAGGGACTGTTAGCCAGGTTCCATAGGACTCTATATAGGGACTGTTAACCAGGTTCCATAGGGCTCTATATAGGGACTGTTAACCAGGTTCCATAGGGCTCTATATAGGGACTGTTAGCCAGGTTCCATAGGGCTCTATATAGGGACTGTTAGCCAGGTTCCATAGGGCTCTATATAGGGACTGTTAGCCAGGTTCCATAGGGCTCTATATAGGGACTGTTAGCCAGGTTCCATAGGGCTCTATATAGGGACTGTTAGCCAGGTTCCATAGGGCTCTATATAGGGACTGTTGACCAGGTTCCATAGGGCTCTATATAGGGACTGTTGACCAGGTTCCATAGGGCTCTATATAGGGACTGTTAACCAGGTTCCATAGGGCTCTATATAGGGACTGTTTGCCAGGTTCCATAGGGCTCTATATAGGGACTGTTAGCCAGGTTCCATAGGGCTCTATATAGGGACTGTTAGCCAGGTTCCATAGGGCTCTATATAGGGACTGTTAGCCAGGTTCCATAGGGCTCTATATAGGGACTGTTAATCAGGTTCCATAGGGCTCTATATAGGGACTGTTAACCAGGTTCCATAGGGGGACTGTTACCAGGTTCCATAGGGCTCTATATAGGGACTGTTAGCCAGGTTCCATAGGACTCTATATAGGGACTGTTAGCCAGGTTCCATAGGGCTCTTCTGTTGACCAGGTTCCATAGGACTCTATATAGGGACTGTTAACCAGGTTCCATAGGACTCTATATAGGGACTGTTAATCAGGTTCCATAGGGCTCTATATAGGGACTGTTAACCAGGTTCCATAGGGCTCTATATAGGGACTGTTAACCAGGTTCCATAGGGCTCTATATAGGGACTGTTAGCCAGGTTCCATAGGACTCTATATAGGGACTGTTAGCCAGGTTCCATAGGACTCTATATAGGGACTGTTAACCAGGTTCCATAGGGCTCTATATAGGGACTGTTAACCAGGTTCCATAGGGCTCTATATAGGGACTGTTAGCCAGGTTCCATAGGACTCTATATAGGGACTGTTAGCCAGGTTCCATAGGACTCTATATAGGGACTGTTAGCCAGGTTCCATAGGGCTCTATATAGGGACTGTTGACCAGGTTCCATAGGACTCTATATAGGGACTGTTAGCCAGGTTCCATAGGACTCTATATAGGGACTGTTAACCAGGTTCCATAGGGCTCTATATAGGGACTGTTAACCAGGTTCCATAGGGCTCTATATAGGGACTGTTAATCAGGTTCCATAGGGCTCTATATAGGGACTGTTAGGTTCCATAGGACTCTATATAGGGACTGTTAGCCAGGTTCCATAGGGCTCTATATAGGGACTGTTAACCAGGTTCCATAGGACTCTATATAGGGACTGTTAGCCAGGTTCCATAGGACTCTATATAGGGACTGTTAACCAGGTTCCATAGGGCTCTATATAGGGACTGTTAACCAGGTTCCATAGGGCTCTATATAGGGACTGTTAACCAGGTTCCATAGGGCTCTATATAGGGACTGTTAGCCAGGTTCCATAGGGCTCTATATAGGGACTGTTAACCAGGTTCCATAGGGCTCTATATAGGGACTGTTAACCAGGTTCCATAGGGCTCTATATAGGGACTGTTGACCAGGTTCCATAGGGCTCTATATAGGGACTGTTAACCAGGTTCCATAGGGCTCTATATAGGGACTGTTAACCAGGTTCCATAGGGCTCTATATAGGGACTGTTGACCAGGTTCCATAGGGCTCTATATAGGGACTGTTAGCCAGGTTCCATAGGGCTCTATATAGGGACTGTTAACCAGGTTCCATAGGGCTCTATATAGGGACTGTTAACCAGGTTCCATAGGGCTCTATATAGGGACTGTTAGCCAGGTTCCATAGGGCTCTATATAGGGACTGTTGACCAGGTTCCATAGGGCTCTATATAGGGACTGTTAACCAGGTTCCATAGGGCTCTATATAGGGACTGTTAGCCAGGTTCCATAGGGCTCTATATAGGGACTGTTAACCAGGTTCCATAGGGCTCTATATAGGGACTGTTAGCCAGGTTCCATAGGGCTCTATATAGGGACTGTTGACCAGGTTCCATAGGGCTCTATATAGGGACTGTTAGCCAGGTTCCATAGGGCTCTATATAGGGACTGTTAACCAGGTTCCATAGGGCTCTATATAGGGACTGTTGCCAGGTTCCATAGGGCTCTATATAGGGACTGTTAGCCAGGTTCCATAGGGCTCTATATAGGGACTGTTAATCAGGTTCCATAGGGCTCTATATAGGGACTGTTAATCAGGTTCCATAGGGCTCTATATAGGGACTGTTGCCAGGTTCCATAGGGCTCTATATAGGGACTGTTAACCAGGTTCCATAGGGCTCTATATAGGGACTGTTGACCAGGTTCCATAGGGCTCTATATAGGGACTGTTAGCCAGGTTCCATAGGTCTCTATATAGGGACTGTTAACCAGGTTCCATAGGACTCTATATAGGGACTGTTAGCCAGGTTCCATAGGGCTCTATATAGGGACTGTTAGCCAGGTTCCATAGGGCTCTATATAGGGACTGTTAATCCAGGTTCCATAGGGCTCTATATAGGGACTGTTAGCCAGGTTCCATAGGGCTCTATATAGGGACTGTTAGCCAGGTTCCATAGGGCTCTATATAGGGACTGTTAGCCAGGTTCCATAGGGCTCTATATAGGGACTGTTAACCAGGTTCCATAGGGCTCTATATAGGGACTGTTAATCAGGTTCCATAGGGCTCTATATAGGGACTGTTAACCAGGTTCCATAGGGCTCTGTATAGGGACTGTTAACCAGGTTCCATAGGGCTCTATATAGGGACTGTTAGCCAGGTTCCATAGGACTCTATATAGGGACTGTTAACCAGGTTCCATAGGGCTCTATATAGGGACTGTTAACCAGGTTCCATAGGGCTCTATATAGGGACTGTTAGCCAGGTTCCATAGGGCTCTATATAGGGACTGTTAGCCAGGTTCCATAGGGCTCTATATAGGGACTGTTAACCAGGTTCCATAGGGCTCTATATAGGGACTGTTGACCAGGTTCCATAGGGCTCTATATAGGGACTGTTAACCAGGTTCCATAGGGCTCTATATAGGGACTGTTAACCAGGTTCCATAGGGCTCTATATAGGGACTGTTAACCAGGTTCCATAGGGCTCTATATAGGGACTGTTAGCCAGGTTCCATAGGGCTCTATATAGGGACTGTTAATCAGGTTCCATAGGGCTCTATATAGGGACTGTTACCAGGTTCCATAGGGCTCTATATAGGGACTGTTAACCAGGTTCCATAGGGCTCTATATAGGGACTGTTACCCAGGTTCCATAGGGCTCTATATAGGGACTGTTGACCAGGTTTCATAGGGCTCTATATAGGGACTGTTAACCAGGTTCCATAGGACTCTATATAGGGACTGTTAATCAGGTTCCATAGGGCTCTATATAGGGACTGTTAACCAGGTTCCATAGGGCTCTATATAGGGACTATTAACCAGGTTCCATAGGGCTCTATATAGGGACTGTTACCCAGGTTCCATAGGGCTCTATATAGGGACTGTTAACCAGGTTCCATAGGGCTCTATATAGGGACTGTTAACCAGGTTCCATAGGGCTCTATATAGGGACTGTTAACCAGGTTCCATAGGGCTCTATATAGGGACTGTTAACCAGGTTCCATAGGGCTCTATATAGGGACTGTTAACCAGGTTCCATAGGGCTCTATATAGGGACTGTTAGCCAGGTTCCATAGGGCTCTATATAGGGACTGTTAACCAGGTTCCATAGGGCTCTATATAGGGACTGTTAGCCAGGTTCCATAGGGCTCTATATAGGGACTGTTAACCAGGTTCCATAGGGCTCTATATAGGGACTGTTAACCAGGTTCCATAGGGCTCTATATAGGGACTGTTAACCAGGTTCCATAGGGCTCTATATAGGGACTGTTAACCAGGTTCCATAGGGCTCTATATAGGGACTGTTAACCAGGTTCCATAGGGCTCTATATAGGGACTGTTGACCAGGTTCCATAGGGCTCTATATAGGGACTGTTATGGTTCCATAGGGCAGGGACTGTTCCAGGTTCCATAGGGCTCTATATAGGGACTGTTAGCCAGGTTCCATAGGGCTCTATATAGGGACTGTTAACCAGGTTCCATAGGGCTCTATATAGGGACTGTTAATCCAGGTTCCATAGGGCTCTATATAGGGACTGTTAGCCAGGTTCCATAGGGCTCTATATAGGGACTGTTAGCCAGGTTCCATAGGGCTCTATATAGGGACTGTTTCAGCCAGGTTCCATAGGGCTCTATATAGGGACTGTTAACCAGGTTCCATAGGGCTCTATATAGGGACTGTTAACCAGGTTCCATAGGGCTCTATATAGGGACTGTTAACCAGGTTCCATAGGGCTCTATATAGGGACTGTTAACCAGGTTCCATAGGGCTCTATATAGGGACTGTTAGCCAGGTTCCATAGGGCTCTATATAGGGACTGTTGACCAGCTTCCATAGGGCTCTATATAGGGACTGTTAGCCAGGTTCCATAGGGCTCTATATAGGGACTGTTAGCCAGGTTCCATAGGACTCTATATAGGGACTGTTAGCCAGGTTCCATAGGGCTCTATATAAGGACTGTTAGCCAGGTTCCATAGGGCTCTATATAGGGACTGTTTGCCAGGTTCAATAGGGCTCTATATAGGGACTGTTAACCAGGTTCCATAGGGCTCTATATAGGGACTGTTAACCAGGTTCCATAGGGCTCTATATAGGGACTGTTAACCAGGTTCCATAGGGCTCTATATAGGGACTGTTTGCCAGGTTCCATAGGGCTCTATATAGGGACTGTTAACCAGGTTCCATAGGGCTCTATATAGGGACTGTTAACCAGGTTCCATAGGGCTCTATATAGGGACTGTTAGGGTCCATAGGACTCTATATAGGGACTGTTAACCAGGTTCCATAGGGCTCTATATAGGGACTGTTAACCAGGTTCCATAGGGCTCTATATAGGGACTGTTAGCCAGGTTCCATAGGGCTCTATATAGGGACTGTTAGCCAGGTTCCATAGGACTCTATATAGGGACTGTTAGCCAGGTTCCATAGGGCTCTATATAGGGACTGTTGACCAGGTTCCATAGGGCTCTATATAGGGACTGTTAACCAGGTTCCATAGGACTCTATATAGGGACTGTTAACCAGGTTCCATAGGGCTCTATATAGGGACTGTTAACCAGGTTCCATAGGGCTCTATATAGGGACTGTTAGCCAGGTTCCATAGGGCTCTATATAGGGACTGTTAGCCAGGTTCCATAGGACTCTATAGGGAATGTTAGCCAGGTTCCATAGGGCTCTATATAGGGACTGTTGGCCAGCTTCCATAGGGCTCTATATAGGGACTGTTAGCCAGGTTCCATAGGGCTCTATATGGGGACTGTTGACCAGGTTCCATAGGACTCTATATAGGGACTGGGCTCTGACTGTTAACCAGGTTCCATAGGGCTCTATATAGGGACTGTTACCAGGTTCCATAGGACTCTATATAGGGACTGTTAATCAGGTTTGACCATTCCATAGGGCTCTATATAGGGACTGTTGGCCAGCTTCCATAGGGCTCTATATAGGGACTGTTAGCCAGGTTCCATAGGGCTCTATATGGGGACTGTTGACCAGGTTCCATAGGACTCTATATAGGGACTGTTAACCAGGTTCCATAGGGCTCTATATAGGGACTGTTAACCAGGTTCCATAGGGCTCTATATAGGGACTATTAACCAGGTTCCATAGGGCTCTAGGGACTGTTAGCCAGGTTCCATAGGGCTCTATATAGGGACTGTTAACCAGGTTCCATAGGGCTCTATATAGGGACTGTTAACCAGGTTCCATAGGGCTCTATATAGGGACTGTTAGACCAGGTTCCATAGGGCTCTATATAGGGACTGTAGCCAGGTTCCATAGGGCTCTATATAGGGACTGTTGACCAGGTTCCATAGGGCTCTATATAGGACTGTTAGCCAGGTTCCATAGGGCTCTATATAGGGACTGTTAGCCAGGTTCCATAGGGCTCTATATAGGGACTGTTAACCAGGTTCCATAGGGCTCTATATAGGGACTGTTAACCAGGTTCCATAGGGCTCTATATAGGGACTGTTAACCAGGTTCCATAGGGCTCTATATAGGGACTGTTAGCCAGGTTCCATAGGACTCTATATAGGGACTGTTAATCAGGTTCCATAGGGCTCTATATAGGGACTGTTAACCAGGTTCCATAGGGCTCTATATAGGGACTGTTAGCCAGGTTCCATAGGGCTCTATATAGGGACTGTTAGCCAGGGTCCATAGGACTCTATATAGGGACTGTTAACCAGGTTCCATAGGGCTCTATATAGGGACTGTTAACCAGGTTCCATAGGGCTCTATATAGGGACTGTTAGCCAGGTTCCATAGGACTCTATATAGGGACTGTTAGCCAGGTTCCATAGGGCTCTATATAGGGACTGTTAGCCAGGTTCCATAGGGCTCTATATAGGGACCAGGTTCCATAGGGCTCTATATAGGGACTGTTAGCCAGGTTCCATAGGGCTCTATATAGGGACTGTTGACCAGGTTCCATAGGGCTCTATATAGGGACTGTTGACCAGGTTCCATAGGGCTCTATATAGGGACTGTTGACCAGGTTCCATAGGGCTCTATATAGGGACTGTTGACCAGGTTCCATAGGACTCTATATAGGGACTGTTAGCCAGGTTCCATAGGGCTCTATATAGGGACTGTTAACCAGGTTCCATAGGGCTCTATATAGGGACTGTTAACCAGGTTCCATAGGGCCATAGGGACTGTTAGCCAGGTTCCATAGGGCTCTATATAGGGACTGTTGACCAGGTTCCATAGGGCTCTATATAGGGACTGTTAGCCAGGTTCCATAGGACTCTATATAGGGACTGTTAACCAGGTTCCATAGGGCTCTATATAGGGACTGTTAGCCAGGTTCCATAGGGGGACTGTTAGCCAGGTTCCATAGGGCTCTATATAGGGACTGTTGACCAGGTTCCATAGGGCTCTATATAGGGACTGTTAGCCAGGTTCCATAGGGCTCTATATAGGGACTGTTGACCAGGTTCCAGGGCTCTATATAGGGACTGTTGACCAGGTTCCATAGGGCTCTATATAGGGACTGTTAACCAGGTTCCATAGGGCTCTATATAGGGACTGTTAACCAGGTTCCATAGGGCTCTATATAGGGACTGTTAACCAGGTTCCATAGGGCTCTATATAGGGACTGTTAGCCAGGTTCCATAGGGCTCTATATAGGGACTGTTAGACCAGGTTCCATAGGGCTCTATATAGGGACTGTTAACCAGGTTCCATAGGGCTCTATATAGGGACTGTTAGCCAGGTTCCATAGGACTCTATATAGGGACTGTTAGCCAGGTTCCATAGGACTCTATATAGGGACTGTTAGCCAGGTTCCATAGGGCTCTATATAGGGACTGTTGACCAGGTTCCATAGGGCTCTATATAGGGACTGTTGACCAGGTTCCATAGGGCTCTACTGTTAGCCAGGTTCCATAGGGCTCTATATAGGGACTGTTGACCAGGTTCCATAGGGCTCTATATAGGGACTGTTAACCAGGTTCCATAGGGCTCTATATAGGGACTGTTGATAGGGCTCTATATAGGGACTGTTGCCAGGTTCCATAGGGCTCTATATAGGGACTGTTAGCCAGGTTCCATAGGGCTCTATATAGGGAATGTTAGCCAGGTTCCATAGGGCTCTATATAGGGACTGTTAACCAGGTTCCATAGGGCTCTATATAGGGACTGTTAGCCAGGTTCCATAGGGCTCTATATAGGGACTGTTAACCAGGTTCCATAGGGCTCTATATAGGGACTGTTAGCCAGGTTCCATAGGGCTCTATATAGGGACTGTTAGCCAGGTTCCATAGGGCTCTATATAGGGACTGTTAGCCAGGTTCCATAGGGCTCTATATAGGGACTGTTGACCAGGTTCCATAGGACTCTATATAGGGACTGTTAACCAGGTTCCATAGGGCTCTATATAGGGACTGTTAACCAGGTTCCATAGGGCTCTATATAGGGACTATTGACCAGGTTCCATAGGGCTCTATATAGGGACTGTTAGCCAGGTTCCATAGGGCTCTATATAGGGACTGTTAGCCAGGTTCCATAGGGCTCTATATAGGGACTGTTAACCAGGTTCCATAGGGCTCTATATAGGGACTGTTAGCCAGGTTCCATAGGGCTCTATATAGGGACTGTTGGGACTGTTAACCAGGTTCCATAGGGCTCTATATAGGGACTGTTAGCCAGGTTCCATAGGGCTCTATATAGGGACTGTTAACCAGGTTCCATAGGGCTCTATATAGGGACTGTTAACCAGACCAGGTTCCATAGGGCTCTATATAGGGACTGTTAACCAGGTTCCATAGGGCTCTATATAGGGACTGTTAGCCAGGTTCCATAGGGCTCTATATAGGGACTGTTAACCAGGTTCCATAGGGCTCTATATAGGGACTGTTAACCAGGTTCCATAGGGCTCTATATAGGGACTGTTAGCCAGGTTCCATAGGGCTCTATATAGGGACTGTTAACCAGGTTCCATAGGGCTCTATATAGGGACTGTTAACCAGGTTCCATAGGGCTCTATATAGGGACTGTTAACCAGGTTCCATAGGGCTCTATATAGGGACTGTTAACCAGGTTCCATAGGGCTCTATATAGGGACTGTTGACCAGGTTCCATAGGGCTCTATATAGGGACTGTTGACCAGGTTCCATAGGGCTCTATATAGGGCTCTACTGTTGACTGTTTATATAGGGACTGTTAGGTTCCATAGGGCTCTATATAGGTTCCAGGTTCCATAGGGCTCTATATAGGGACTGTTAGCCAGGTTCCATAGGGCTCTATATAGGGACTGTTAACCAGGTTCCATAGGGCTCTATATAGGGACTGTTAACCAGGTTCCATAGGACTCTATATAGGGACTGTTAGCCAGGTTCCATAGGGCTCTATATAGGGACTGTTAGCCAGGTTCCATAGGACTCTATATAGGGACTGTTGACCAGGTTCCATAGGACTCTATATAGGGACTGTTGACCAGGTTCCATAGGGCTCTATATAGGGACTGTTGACCAGGTTCCATAGGGCTCTATATAGGGACTGTTGACCAGGTTCCATAGGGCTCTATATAGGGACTGTTGACCAGGTTCCATAGGGCTCTATATAGGGACTGTTAGCCAGGTTCCATAGGGCTCTATATAGGGACTGTTGACCAGGTTCCATAGGGCTCTATATAGGGACTGTTGACCAGCCAGGTTCCATAGGGCTCTATATAGGGACTGTTAGCCAGGTTCCATAGGGCTCTGTTAACCAGGTTCCATAGGGACTGTTAGGGTTCCACTCTATATAGGGACTGTTGACCAGGTTCCATAGGACTCTATATAGGGACTGTTAGCCAGGTTCCATAGGGCTCTATATAGGGACTGTTAACCAGGTTCCATAGGGCTCTATATAGGGACTGTTAACCAGGTTCCATAGGGCTCTATATAGGGACTGTTAACCAGGTTCCATAGGGCTCTATATAGGGACTGTTAACCAGGTTCCATAGGGCTCTATATAGGGACTGTTACCCAGGTTCCATAGGGCTCTATATAGGGACTGTTAACCAGGTTCCATAGGGCTCTATATAGGGACTGTTAGCCAGGTTCCATAGGGCTCTATATAGGGACTGTTAACCAGGTTCCATAGGGCTCTATATAGGGACTGTTAGCCAGGTTCCATAGGGCTCTATATAGGGACTGTTATAGGGCCAGGTTCCATAGGGCTCTATATAGGGACTGTTAACCAGGTTCCATAGGGCTCTATATAGGGACTGTTGACCAGGTTCCATAGGACTCTATATAGGGACTGTTAGCCAGGTTCCATAGGGCTCTATATAGGGACTGTTGACCAGGTTCCATAGGGCTCTATATAGGGACTGTTAGCCAGGTTCCATAGGGCTCTATATAGGGACTGTTGACCAGGTTCCATAGGGCTCTATATAGGGACTGTTAACCAGGTTCCATAGGGCTCTATATAGGGACTGTTGACCAGGTTCCATAGGGCTCTATATAGGGACTGTTAACCAGGTTCCATAGGGCTCTATATAGGGACTGTTGACCAGGTTCCATAGGGCTCTATATAGGGACTGTTAGCCAGGTTCCATAGGGCTCTATATAGGGACTGTTAGCCAGGTTCCATAGGGCTCTATATAGGGACTGTTAGCCAGGTTCCATAGGGCTCTATATAGGGACTGTTGACCAGGTTCCATAGGGCTCTATATAGGGACTGTTAGCCAGGTTCCATAGGGCTCTATATAGGGACTGTTGACCAGGTTCCATAGGGCTCTATATAGGGACTGTTAACCAGGTTCCATAGGGCTCTATAGGGACTAGGGTTCCATAGGGCTCTATATAGGGACCAGGTTCCATAGGGCTCTATATAGGGACTGTTAACCAGGTTCCATAGGGCTCTATATAGGGACTGTTAGCCAGGTTCCATAGGGCTCTTTATAGGGACTGTTAGCCAGGTTCCATAGGGCTCTATATAGGACTGTTAGACCAGGTTCCATAGGGCTCTATATAGGGACTGTTAACCAGGTTCCATAGGGCTCTATATAGGGACTGTTGACCAGGTTCCATAGGGCTCTTTATAGGGACTGTTAGCCAGGTTCCATAGGGCTCTTTATAGGGACTGTTAGCCAGGTTCCATAGGGCTCTTTATAGGGACTGTTAGCCAGGTTCCATAGGGCTCTATATAGGGACTGTTTGCCAGGTTCCATAGGGCTCTATATAGGGACTGTTAGCCAGGTTCCATAGGGCTCTTTATAGGGACTGTTTGCCAGGTTCCCTAGGGCTCTATATAGGGACTGTTGTCCTGGTTCCATTGGACTGTATATAGGGACTGTTAGCCAGGTTCCATAGGTCTCTATATAGGGACTGTTTGCCAGGTTCCATAGGGCTCTATATAGGGACTGTTAGCCAGGTTCCATAGGGCTCTATATAGGGACTGTTAGCCAGGTTCCATAGGGCTCTATATAGGGACTGTTAACCAGGTTCCATAGGGCTCTATATAGGGACTGTTAACCAGGTTCCATAGGGCTCTATATAGGGACTGTTAGCCAGGTTCCATAGGGCTCTATATAGGGACTGTTAATCAGGTTCCATAGGGCTCTATATAGGGACTGTTAGCCAGGTTCCATAGGGCTCTATATAGGGACTGTTAACCAGGTTCCATAGGACTCTTTATAGGGACTGTTAATCCAGGTTCCATAGGGCTCTATATAGGGACTGTTAATCAGGTTCCATAGGGCTCTATATAGGGACTGTTAATCAGGTTCCATAGGGCTCTATATAGGGACTGTTAATCAGGTTCCATAGGGCTCTATATAGGGACTGTTAATCAGGTTCCATAGGGCTCTATATAGGGACTGTTAATCAGGTTCCATAGGGCTCTTTATAGGGACTGTTAATCAGGTTCCATAGGGCTCTATATAGGGACTGTTAACCAGGTTCCATAGGACTCTATATAGGGACTGTTAATCAGGTTCCATAGGGCTCTATATAGGGACTGTTGGCCAGGTTCCATAGGGCTCTATATAGGGACTGTTAGCCAGGTTCCATAGGGCTCTATATAGGGACTGTTAACCAGGTTCCATAGGGCTCTATATAGGGACTGTTGGCCAGGTTCCATAGGGCTCTATATAGGGACTGTTAGCCAGGTTCCATAGGGCTCTATATAGGGACTGTTAATCAGGTTCCATAGGGCTCTATATAGGGACTGTTGACCAGGTTCCATAGGGCTCTATATAGGGACTGTTAACCAGGTTCCATAGGTCTCTATATTGGGACTGTTGACCAGGTTCCATAGGGCTCTATATAGGGACTGTTAACCAGGTTCCATAGGGCTCTATATAGGGACTGTTAATCCAGGTTCCATAGGGCTCTATATAGGACTGTTGACCAGGTTCCATAGGGCTCTATATAGGGACTGTTGACCAGGTTCCATAGGGCTCTATATAGGGACTATTGACCAGGTTCCATAGGGCTCTATATAGGGACTGTTGACCAGCTTCCATAGGGCTCTATATAGGTACTGTTAACCAGGTTCCATAGGGCTCTATATAGGGACTGTTGACCAGGTTCCGTAGGGCTTTATATAGGGACTGTTGACCAGCTTCCATAGGGCTCTATATAGGGACTGTTGACCAGGTTCCATAGGGCTCTATATAGGGACTATTGACCAGGTTCCATAGGGCTCTATATAGGGACTGTTAACCAGGTTCCATATGGCTCTTTATAGGGACTGTTAGCCAGGTTCCCTAGGGCTCTTTAAAGGGACTGTTAGCATGTTACCATAGGGCTCTATATAGGGACTGTTAGCATGTTCCATAGGGCTCTATATAGGGACTGTTAGCCAGGTTCCATAGGGCTCTATATAGGTGTTAACCAGGTTCCATAGGGCTCTATATAGGGACTGTTGACCAGCTTCCATAGGGCTCTATATAGGGACTGTTAACCAGGTTCCATAGGACTCTTTATAGGGACTGTTAGCCAGGTTCCATAGGGCTCTTTATAGGGACTGTTAGCCAGGTCCATAGGGCTCTTTATAGGGACTGTTAGCCAGGTTCCATAGGGCTCTATATAGGGACTGTTAATCAGGTTCCATAGGGCTCTTTATAGGGACTGTTTGCCAGGTTCCATTTGGCTCTTTATAAGGACTGTTAGCCAGGTTCCATAGGGCTCTTTATTGGGACTGTTAGCCAGGTTCCCTAGGACTCTTTATAGGGACTGTTAGCCAGGTTCCATAGGGCTCTATATAGGGACTGTTTGCCAGGTTCCATAGGGCTCTATATAGGGACTATTAGCCAGGTTCCATAGGGCTCTTTATAGGGACTGTTTGCCAGGTTCCCTAGGGCTCTATATAGGGACTGTTAGCCAGGTTCCAGGGCTCTTTATAGGGACTGTTAGCCAGGTTCCATAGGGCTCTATATAGGGACTGTTTGCCAGGTTCCATAGGGCTCTATATAGGGACTGTTGACTAGGTTCCATAGGGCTCTATATAGGGACTGTTAACCAGGTTCCATAGGGCTCTATATAGGGACTGTTAATCAGGTTCCATAGGACTCTATATAGGGACTGTTGACCAGCTTCCATATGGCTCTATATAGGGACTGTTAACCAGGTTCCATAGGACTCTATATTGGGACTGTTGACCAGCTTCCATAGGGCTCTATATAGGTACTGTTAACCAGGTTCCATAGGGCTCTATATAGGGACTGTTAATCAGGTTCCATAGGGCTCTATATAGGGACTGTTGACCAGGTTCCATAGGGCTCTATATAGGGACTATTGACCAGCATCCATAGGGCTCTATATAGGGACTATTGAGGTTCCATAGGGCTCTATATAGGGACTGTTGACCAGCTTCCATAGGGCTCTATATAGGTACTGTTAACCAGGTTCCATAGGGCTCTATATAGGGACTGTTGACCAGGTTCCATAGGGCTTTATATAGGGACTGTTGACCAGCTTCCATAGGGCTCTATATAGGGACTGTTGACCAGCTTCCATAGGGCTCTATATAGGGACTATTAACCAGGTTCCATTGGGCTCTATATAGGGACTGTTAACCAGGTTCCATAGGGCTCTTTATAGGGACTGTTAGCCAGGTTCCCTAGGCCTCTTTATAGGGACTGTTAGCAGGTTTCCTAGGGCTCTTTATAGGGACTGTTAATCAGGTTCCATAGGACTCTTTATAGGGACTGTTAATCAGGTTCCATAGGGCTCTATATAGGGACTGTTAATCAGGTTCCATAGGGCTCTATATAGGGACTGTTAATCAGGTTCCATAGGGCTCTATATAGGGACTGTTAATCAGGTTCCATAGGGCTCTATATAGGGACTGTTAATCAGGTTCCATAGTGCTCTTTATAGGGACTGTTAATCAGGTTCCATAGGGCTCTATATAGGGACTGTTAACCAGGTTCCATAGGACTCTTTATAGGGACTGTTAACCAGGTTCCATAGGACTCTTTATAGGGACTGTTAATCAGGTTCCATAGGGCTCTATATAGGGACTGTTAGCCAGGTTCCATAGGGCTCTATATAGGGACTGTTAATCAGGTTCCATAGGGCTCTATATAGGGACTGTTGACCAGGTTCCATTGGGCTCTATATAGGGACTGTTAGCCAGGTTCCATAGGGCTCTATATAGGGACTGTTAATCAGGTTCCATAGGGCTCTATATAGGGACTGTTGACCAGCTTCCATATGGCTCTATATAGGGACTGTTAACCAGGTTCCATAGGTCTCTATATTTGGACTGTTGACCAGCTTCCATAGGGCTCTATATAGGTACTGTTAACCAGGTTCCATAGGGCTCTATATAGGGACTGTTAATCAGGTTCCATAGGGCTCTATATAGGGACTGTTGACCAGCTTCCATAGGGCTCTATATAGGGACTATTGACCAGCTTCCATAGGGCTCTATATAGGGACTATTGACCAGGTTCCATAGGGCTCTATATAGGGACTGTTGACCAGCTTCCATAGGGCTCTATATAGGTACTGTTAACCAGGTTCCATAGGGCTCTATATAGGGACTGTTGACCAGGTTCCGTAGGGCTTTATATAGGGACTGTTGACCAGCTTCCATAGGGCTCTATATAGGGACTGTTGACCAGCTTCCATAGGGCTCTATATAGGGACTATTGACCAGCTTTCATAGGGCTCTATATAGGGACTGTTAACCAGGTTCCCTATGGCTCTTTATAGGGACTGTTAGCCAGGTTCCCTAGGCCTCTTTATAGGGACTGTTAGCAGGTTCCCTAGGGCTCTTTATAGGGACTGTTAGCATGTTACCGTAGGGCTCTATATAGGGACTGTTAGCCAGGTTCCATAGGGCTCTATATAGGGACTGTTAACCAGGTTCCATATGACTCTTTATAGGGACTGTTAGCCAGGTTCCCTAGGGCTCTTTATAGGGACTGTTAGCCAGGTTCCATAGGGCTCTTTATAGGGACTGTTAGCCAGGTTCCATAGGGCTCTATACAGGGACTGTTAATCAGGTTCCCTAGGGCTCTTTATAGGGACTGTTTGCCAGGTTCCATTTGGCTCTTTATAAGGACTGTTAGCCAGGTTCCATAGGGCTCTTTATTGGGACTGTTAGCCAGGTTCCCTAGGACTCTTTATAGGGACTGTTAGCCAGGTTCCATAGGGCTCTATATAGGGACTGTTTGCCAGGTTCCATAGGGCTCTATATAGGGACTGTTGACCAGGTTCCATAGGGCTCTATATAGGGACTGTTAATCAGGTTCCATAGGGCTCTATATAGGGACTGTTGACCAGATTCCATATGGCTCTATATAGGGACTGTTAACCAGGTTCCATAGGTCTCTATATTGGGACTGTTGACCAGCTTCCATAGGGCTCTATATAGGTACTGTTAACCAGGTTCCATAGGGCTCTATATAGTGACTGTTAATCAGGTTCCATAGGGCTCTATATAGGGACTGTTGACCAGCTTCCATAGGGCTCTATATAGGGACTATTGACCAGCTTCCATAGGGCTCTATATAGGGACTATTGACCAGGTTCCGTAGGGCTCTATATAGGGACTGTTGACCAGCTTCCATAGGGCTCTATATAGGTACTGTTAACCAGGTTCCATAGGGCTCTATATAGGGACTGTTGACCAGGTTCCGTAGGGCTTTATATAGGGACTGTTGACCAGCTTCCATAGGGCTCTATATAGGTACTGTTGACCAGCTTCCATAGGGCTCTATATAGGGACTATTGACCAGCTTTCATAGGGCTCTATATAGGGACTGTTAACCAGGTTCCATTTGGCTCTTTATAAGGACTGTTAGCCAGGTTCCATAGGGCTCTTTATTGGGACTGTTAGCCAGGTTCCCTAGGACTCTTTATAGGGACTGTTAGCCAGGTTCCATAGGGCTCTATATAGGGACTGTTTGCCAGGTTCCATAGGGCTCTATATAGGGACTATTAGCCAGGTTCCATAGGGCTCTTTATAGGGACTGTTTGCCAGGTTCCCTAGGGCTCTATATAGGGACTGTTAGCCAGGTTCCCTAGGGCTCTTTATAGGGACTGTTAGCCAGGTTCCATAGGGCTCTATATAGGGACTGTTTGCCAGGTTCCATAGGGCTCTATATAGGGACTGTTGACCAGGTTCCATAGGGCTCTATATAGGGACTGTTAATCAGGTTCCATAGGGCTCTATATAGGGACTGTTAATCAGGTTCCATAGGACTCTATTTAGGGACTGTTGACCAGCTTCCATATGGCTCTATATAGGGACTGTTAACCAGGTTCCATAGGACTCTATATTGGGACTGTTGACCAGCTTCCATAGGGCTCTATATAGGTACTGTTAACCAGGTTCCATAGGGCTCTATATAGGGACTGTTAATCAGGTTCCGTAGGGCTCTATATAGGGACTGTTGACCAGCTTCCATAGGGCTCTATATAGGGACTATTGACCAGCTTCCATAGGGCTCTATATAGGGACTATTGACCCGGTTCCGTAGGGCTCTATATAGGGACTGTTGACCAGCTTCCATAGGGCTCTATATAGGTACTGTTAACCAGGTTCCATAGGGCTCTATATAGGGACTGTTGACCAGGTTCCGTAGGGCTTT
Source organism: Oncorhynchus masou masou (assembly GCF_036934945.1). Lineage (NCBI taxonomy): Eukaryota > Metazoa > Chordata > Actinopteri > Salmoniformes > Salmonidae > Oncorhynchus > Oncorhynchus masou. The sequence goes on from NW_027002020.1 coordinate 79,218, forward strand.
ATATAGGGACTGTTGACCAGCTTCCATAGGGCTCTATATAGGGACTGTTGACCAGCTTCCATAGGGCTCTATATAGGGACTATTGACCAGCTTTCATTGGGCTCTATATAGGGACTGTTAACCAGGTTCCCTAGGGCTCTTTATAGGGACTGTTAGCCAGGTTCCCTAGGCCTCTTTATAGGGACTGTTAGCAGGTTCCCTAGGGCTCTTTATAGGGACTGTTAGCATGTCACCATAGGGCTCTATATAGGGACTGTTAGCCAGGTTCCATAGGGCTCTATATAGGGACTGTTAACCAGGTTCCATAGGGCTCTTTATAGGGACTGTTAACCAGGTTCCATAGGGCTCTATATAGGGACTGTTAAACAGGTTCCATAGGGCTCTATATAGGGACTGTTGACCAGCTTCCATAGGGCTCTATATAGGGACTGTTGACCAGCTTCCATAGGGCTCTATATAGGGACTGTTAACCAGGTTCCATATGACTCTTTATAGGGACTGTTAGCCAGGTTCCCTAGGGCTCTATATAGGGACTGTTAGCCAGGTTCCATAGGGCTCTTTATAGGGACTGTTAGCCAGGTTCCATAGGGCTCTATATAGGGACTGTTAATCAGGTTCCCTAGGGCTCTTTATAGGGACTGTTTGCCAGGTTCCATTGGGCTCTTTATAGGGACTGTTAGCCAGGTTCCATAGGGCTCTTTATTGGGACTGTTAGCCAGGTTCCCTAGTACTCTTTATAGGGACTTTTAGCCAGGTTCCATAGGGCTCTATATAGGGACTGTTTGCCAGGTTCCATAGGGCTCTATATAGGGACTGTTAGCCAGGTTCTATAGGGCTCTTTATAGGGACTGTTTGCCAGGTTCCCTAGGGCTCTATATAGGGACTGTTAGCCAGGTTCCCTAGGGCTCTTTATAGGGACTGTTAGCCAGGTTCCATAGGGCTCTATATAGGGACTGTTTGCCAGGTTCCATAGGGCTCTATATAGGGACTGTTGACCAGGTTCCATAGGGCTCTATATAGGGACTGTTGGCCAGGTTCCATAGGGCTCTATATAGGGACTGTTGACCAGGTTCCCTAGGGCTCTATATAGGGACTGTTAGCCAGGTTCCCTAGTGCTCTTTATAGGGACTGTTAGCCAGGTTCCATAGGGCTCTATATAGGGACTGTTGACCAGGTTCCCTAGGGCTCGTTATAGGGACTGTTAGCAGGTTCCCTAGGGCTCTATATAGGGACTGTTAGCCAGGTTCCATAGGGCTCTATATAGGGACTGTTAACCAGGTTCCATAGGGCTCTTTATAGGGACTATTAACCAGGTTCCATAGGGCTCTATATAGGGACTGTTGACCAGGTTCCATAGGACTCTTTATAGGGACTGTTAATCAGGTTCCATAGGGCTCTATATAGGGACTGTTGGCCAGGTTCCATAGGGCTCTATATAGGGACTGTTAGCCAGGTTCCATAGGGCTCTATATAGGGACTGTTAATCAGGTTCCATAGGGCTCTATATAGGGACTGTTAGCCAGGTTCCATAGGGCTCTATATAGGGACTGTTAATCAGGTTCCATAGGGCTCTATATAGGGACTGTTGACCAGGTTCCATAGGACTCTTTATAGGGACTGTTAGCCAGGTTCCCTAGGGCTCTTTATAGGGACTGTTAACCAGGTTCCATAGGGCTCTTTATAGGGACTATTAACCAGGTTCCATAGGGCTCTATATAGGGACTGTTGACCAGGTTCCATAGGACTCTTTATAGGGACTGTTAATCAGGTTCCATAGGGCTCTATATAGGGACTGTTAACCAGGTTCCATAGGACTCTTTATAGGGACTGTTAGCCAGGTTCCCTTGGGCTCTTTATAGGGACTGTTAATCAGGTTCCATAGGACTCTTTATAGGGACTGTTAATCAGGTTCCATAGGGCTCTATATAGGGACTGTTAGCCAGGTTCCATAGGGCTCTATATAGGGACTGTTAGCCAGGTTCCATAGGGCTCTATATAGGGACTGTTGACCAGCTTCCATAGGGCTCTATATAGGGACTGTTAGCCAGGTTCCATAGGGCTCTATATAGGGACTGTTAGCCAGGTTCCATATGGCTCTTTATAGGGACTGTTGGCCAGGTTCCATAGGGCTCTTTATAGGGACTGTTAGCCAGGTTCCATAGGGCTCTATATAGGGACTGTTGACCAGCTTCCATAGGGCTCTATATAGGGACTGTTTGCCAGGTTCCATAGGGCTCTTTATAGGGACTGTTGACCATCTTCCATAGGGCTCTATATAGGGACTGTTAACCAGGTTCCCTAGGACTCTTTATAGGGACTGTTAGCCAGGTTCCCTAGGGCTCTTTATAGGGACTGTTAATCAGGTTCCATAGGACTCTTTATAGGGACTGTTAATCAGGTTCCATAGGGCTCTATATAGGGACTGTTAACCAGGTTCCATAGGGCTCTATATAGGGACTCTTAGCCAGGTTCCATAGGGCTCTATATAGGGACTGTTGACCAGCTTCCATAGGGCTCTATATAGGGACTGTTAGCCAGGTTCCATAGGGCTCTTTATAGGGACTGTTAGCCAGGTTCCATAGGGCTCTTTATAGGGACTGTTAGCCAGGTTCCATAGGGCTCTTTATAGGGACTGTTAGCCAGGTTCCATAGGGCTCTATATAGGGACTGTTGACCAGCTTCCATAGGGCTCTATATAGGGACTGTTTGCCAGGTTCCATAGGGCTCTTTATAGGGACTGTTAGCCAGGTTCAATAGGGCTCTTTATAGGGACTGTTAGCCAGGTTCCAATAGGCTCTATATAGGGACTGTTGACCACCTTCATTAGGGCTCTATATAGGGACTGTTAGCCAGGTTCCATAGGGCTCTATATAGGGACTGTTGACCAGGTTCCATAGGGCTCTATATAGGGACTGTTAATCAGGTTCCCTAGGGCTCTATATAGGGACTGTTAGCCAGGTTCCATAGGGCTCTATATAGGGACTGTTAGCCAGGTTCCATAGGGCTCTTTATAGGGACTGTTTGCCAGGTTCCATAGGGCTCTATATAGGGACTGTTAGCCAGGTTCCATAGGGCTCTTTATAGGGACTGTTTGCCAGGTTCCATAGGGCTCTATATAGGGACTGTTGACCAGGTTCCATAGGGCTCTATATAGGGACTGTTGGCCAGGTTCCGCAGGGCTCTATATAGGGACTGTTGGCCAGGTACCATAGAGCTCTATATAGGGACTGTTAACCAGGTTCCATAGGGCTCTATATAGGGACTGTTAACCAGGTTCCATAGGGCTCTATATAGGGACTGTTAACCAGGTTCCATAGGGCTCTATATAGGGACTGTTGGCCAGGTTCCATAGGGCTCTATATAGGGACTGTTAGCCAGGTTCCATCGGGCTCTATATAGGGACTGTTGACCAGGTTCCATGGGGCTCTATATAGGGACTGTTGACCAGGTTCCATAGGGCTCTATATAGGGACTGTTTGCCAGGTTCCATAGGGCTCTATATAGGGACTCTTAGCCAGGTTCCATAGGGCTCTATATAGGGACTGTTGACCAGCTTCCATAGGGCTCTATATAGGGACTGTTAGCCAGGTTCCATAGGGCTCTTTATAGGGACTGTTAGCCAGGTTCCATAGGGCTCTTTATAGGGACTGTTAGCCAGGTTCCATAGGGCTCTTTATAGGGACTGTTAGCCAGGTTCCATAGGGCTCTATATAGGGACTGTTGACCAGCTTCCATAGGGCTCTATATAGGGACAGTTTGCCAGGTTCCATAGGGCTCTTTATAGGGACTGTTAGCCAGGTTCCAATAGGCTCTATATAGGGACTGTTGACCACCTTCATTAGGGCTCTATATAGGGACTGTTAGCCAGGTTCCATAGGGCTCTATATAGGGACTGTTGACCAGGTTCCATAGGGCTCTATATAGGGACTGTTAATCAGGTTCCCTAGGGCTCTATATAGGGACTGTTAGCCAGGTTCCATAGGGCTCTATATAGGGACTGTTAGCCAGGTTCCATAGGGCTCTTTATAGGGACTGTTTGCCAGGTTCCATAGGGCTCTATATAGGGACTGTTAGCCAGGTTCCATAGGGCTCTTTATAGGGACTGTTTGCCAGGTTCCATAGGGCTCTATATAGGGACTGTTGACCAGGTTCCATAGGGCTCTATATAGGGACTGTTGGCCAGGTTCCGCAGGGCTCTATATAGGGACTGTTGGCCAGGTTCCATAGAGCTCTATATAGGGACTGTTAACCCGGTTCCATAGGGCTCTATATAGGGACTGTTAACCAGGTTCCATAGGGCTCTATATAGGGACTGTTAACCAGGTTCCATAGGGCTCTATATAGGGACTGTTGGCCAGGTTCCATAGGGCTCTATATAGGGACTGTTAGCCAGGTTCCATCGGGCTCTATATAGGGACTGTTGACCAGGTTCCATGGGGCTCTATATAGGGACTGTTGACCAGGTTCCATAGGGCTCTATATAGGGACTGTTTGCCAGGTTCCATAGGGCTCTTTATAGGGACCGTTAGCCAGGTTCCATAGTGCTCTTTATAGTGACTGTTAGCCAGGTTCCATAGGGCTCTATATAGGGACTGTTGACCAGGTTCCATAGGGCTCTATATAGGGACTGTTAATCAGGTTCCCTAGGGCTCTATATAGGGACTGTTAGCCAGGTTCCATAGGGCTCTATATAGGGACTGTTATCCAGGTTCCATAGGGCTCTTTATAGGGACTGTTAGCCAGGTTCCATAGGGCTCTTTATAGGGACTGTTTGCCAGGTTCCATAGGGCTCTATATAGGGACTGTTAGCCAGGTTTCATAGGGCTCTTTATAGGGACTGTTTGCCAGGTTCCATAGGGCTCTATATAGGGACTGTTGGCCAGGTTCCACAGGGCTCTATATAGGGACTGTTGGCCAGGTTCCATAGAGCTCTATATAGGGACTGTTAACCAGGTTTCATAGGGCTCTATATAGGGACTGTTAACCAGGTTCCATAGGGCTCTATATAGGGACTGTTAACCAGGTTCCATAGGGCTCTATATAGGGACTGTTAACCAGGTTCCATAGGGCTCTATATAGGGACTGTTAACCAGGTTCCATAGGGCTCTATATAGGGACTGTTAACCAGGTTCCATAGGGCTCTATATAGGGACTGTTAACCAGGTTCCATAGGGCTCTATATAGGGACTGTTAGCCAGGTTCCATAGGGCTCTATATAGGGACTGTTAGCCAGGTTCCATAGTGCTCTATATAGGGACTGTTAGCCAGGTTCCACAGGGCTCTATATAGGGACTGTTTGCCAGGTTCCACAGGGCTCTATATAGGGACTGTTTGCCAGGTTCCATAGGGCTCTATATAGGGACTGTTTGCCAGGTTCCACAGGGCTCTATATAGGGACTGTTAACCAGGTTCCATAGGGCTCTATATAGGGACTGTTAGCCAGGTTCCATTGGGATCTATATAGGGACTGTTAACCAGGTTCCATAGGGCTCTATATAGGGACTGTTAACCAGGTTCCACAGGGCTCTATATAGGGACTGTTTGCCAGGTTCCATAGGACTCTATATAGGGACTTTGCCAGGTTCCACAGGGCTCTATATAGGGACTGTTAACCAGGTTCCATAGGGCTCTATATAGGGACTGTTAGCCAGGTTCCATAGGGCTCTATATGGGGACTGTTAACCAGGTTCCATAGGGCTCTATATAGGGACTGTTGACCAGCTTCCATAGGGCTCTATATAGGGACTGTTTGCCAGGTTCCATAGGACTCTATATAGGGACTGTTTGCCAGGTTCCACAGGGCTCTATATAGGGACTGTTAACCAGGTTCCATAGGGCTCTATATAGGGACTGTTAGCCAGGTTCCATAGGGCTCTATATAGGGACTGTTAACCAGGTTCCATAGGGCTCTATATAGGGACTGTTGACCAGCTTCCATAGGGCTCTATATAGGGACTGTTGACCAGCTTCCATAGGGCTCTGTATAGGGACTGTTGACCAGGTTCCATAGGGCTCTATATAGGGACTGTTCATCAGGTTCCATAGGGCTCTATATAGGGACTGTTAACCAGGTTCCATAGGGCTCTATATAGGGACTGTTGACCAGCTTCCAAAGGGCTCTATATAGGGACTATTGACCAGGTTCCATAGGGCTCTATATAGGGACTGTTGACCAGGTTCCATAGGGCTCTATATAGGGACTGTTAATCAGGTTCCATAGGGCTCTATATAGGGACTGTTAGCCAGGTTCCATAGGGCTCTATATAGGGACTGTTGACCAGCTTCCATAGGGCTCTATATAGGGACTGTTAGCCAGGTTCCATAGGGCTCTATATAGGGACTGTTAGCCAGGTTCCATAGGGCTCTATATAGGGACTGTTGACCAGCTTCCATAGGGCTCTATATAGGGACTGTTAATCAGGTTCCATAGGGCTCTATATAGGGACTGTTAATCAGGTTCCATAGGTCTCTATATAGGGACTGTTGACCAGGTTCCATAGGGCTCTATATAGGGACTGTTGACCAGGTTCCATAGGGCTCTATATAGGGACTGTTAGCCAGGTTCCATAGGGCTCTATATAGGGACTGTTAGCCAGGTTCCATAGGACTCTATATAGGGACTGTTAGCCAGGTTCCATAGGACTCTATATAGGGACTGTTGACCAGGTTCCATAGGACTCTATATAGGGACTGTTGACCAGGTTCCATAGGGCTCTATATAGGGACTGTTAATCAGGTTCCATAGGGCTCTTTATAGGGACTGATAGCAGGTTCCCTAGGGCTCTATATAGGGACTGTTAACCAGATTCCATAGGACTCTATATAGGGACTGTTTGCCAGGTTCCATAGGGCTCTTTATAGGGACTGATAGCAGGTTCCCTAGGGCTCTATATAGGGACTGTTTGCCAGGTTCCATAGGGCTCTATATAGGGACTGTTTGCCAGGTTCCATAGGGCTCTTTATAGGGACTGATAGCAGGTTCCCTAGGGCTCTATATAGGGACTGTTTGCCAGGTTCCATAGGGCTCTATATAGGGACTGTTTGCCAGGTTCCATAGGACTCTATATAGGGACTGTTAGCCAGGTTCCATAGGGCTCTATATAGGGACTGTTGACCAGGTTCCATAGGGCTCTATATAGGGACTGTTAACCAGGTTCCATAGGACTCTATATAGGGACTGTTAGCCAGGTTCCATAGGGCTCTATATAGGGACTGTTAGCCAGGTTCCATAGGACTCTATATAGGGACTGTTAGCCAGGTTCCATAGGACTCTATATAGGGACTGTTGACCAGGTTCCATAGGACTCTATATAGGGACTGTTGACCAGGTTCCATAGGGCTCTATATAGGGACTGTTGACCAGGTTCCATAGGACTCTATATAGGGACTGTTAGCCAGGTTCCATAGGACTCTATATAGGGACTGTTGACCAGGTTCCATAGGACATATATTGTCTCTCAGGACCATTCAGATATTATTTTCAGAAGATTATAATGCTGAAACAACCCAGAGTGGAATTTTACGATCCAGTGCTCTCACAATCACTCTGCACATTGATGTCAATATACCCGGCAGGAGATAATTATTCTCCTTCGTTAATTGGAATAAGTTAATGTGTCATTCAAGCAGTTGTACAAGTCATTCAGAACTACGGACAAAACCAGCACGCATCCAAAGTGAAATATCTAGGATCCGACACAACGACCGTTTCAGTTCAGCACCATGGATTGAATAAGCCGCTGTTGCTCGCACTTGCGTGGTTATTGTGGAGCTGCTCTGTATTCCAGTGTCCTTATTGGTTACAGAGAGGAACCTGTCGTTGCTTTCCACCTTCAGACCCGAAACGCTGTGAGCTTTAAGACCATGCTGTACTCCAACAGGAAACATCTGTCCTCAACACTGTGTATCGCGCTTGGCTTCAGGTCCGTTTCTACACAGTCGGTGATCTGACACACACAGCGCTGCTAGAGAAAGGAGACATCCCCAACACAGCATCATATTGATGACAGAGTGAGAGTGATGGGATGCAAGGAGAAGATATTATCCCCCTGCTGTTCTATATAAACGGACCGATATCATGAGAAAAACTGGAGCTACGAGTGCACACTACAACAAATAAGACGGAGAGGTGCTGCAAAATGGTAGGATATTGTTGAACTCGACATCATGGTAAGATGTTGTTGAACTAGACACCATGGTCGGATCTTGTTGAACTAGACACCATGGTCGGATCTTGTTGAACTTGACACCATGGTAGGATCTTGTTGAACTAGACACCATGGTAGGATCTTGTTGAACTAGACACCATGGTAGGATCTTGCTGAACTAGACACCATGGTAGGATCTTGTTGAACTAGACACCATGGTAGGATCTTGTTGAACTAGACACCATGGTAGGATCTTGTTGAACTAGACACCATGGTAGGATATTGCTGAACTAGACACCATGGTCGGATCTAGTTGAACTTGACACCATGGTAGGATCTTGTTGACCTCGACATCATGGTAAGATCTTGTTGAACTAGACACCTAGGTCGGATCTAGTTGAACTTGACACCATGGTAAGATCTTGTTGAACTAGACACCATGGTCGGATCTAGTTGAACTTGACACCATGGTAGGATCTTGTTGAACTAGACACCATGGTAGGATCTTGTTGAACTAGACACCATGGTAGGATCTTGCTGAACTAGACACCATGGTAAGATCTTGTTGAACTAGACATCATGGTAGGATCTTGTTGAACTAGACACCATGGTAGGATCTTGTTGAACTAGACATCATGGTAGGATCTTGCTGAACTAGACACCATGGTAAGATCTTGTTGAACTAGACACCATGGTAGGTTCTTGCTGAACTAGACACCATGGTAAGATTTTGTTGAACTAGACATCATGGTAGGATCTTGTTGAACTACACACCATGGTAGGATCTTGCTGAACTAGACACCATGGTAGGATCTTGCTGAACGAGACACCATGGTAAGATCTTGTTGAACTAGACATCATGGTAGGATATTGTTGAACTAGACATCATGGTAAGATCTTGTTGAACTAGACATCACGGTAGGATCTTGCTGAACTAGACACCGTGGTAGGATCTTGTTGAACTATTGTTGTCATGTCTATTCTTAGGCTAGAACTGTCTGTCTGCACAACAGAATAGAACTGTCTGTCTGTACAGCTGAATATAACTGTCTGTCTGCACAGCTGAATAAAACTGTCTGTCTGTACAGCTGAATATAACTGTCTGTCTGCACAACTGAATTTAACTGTCTGTCTGCACAACTGAATAGAACTGTCTATCTGTACAGCTGAATATAACTGTCTGTCTGCACAACAGAATATAACTGTCTGTCTGCACAACTGAATATAACTGTCTGTCTGCACAGCTGAATATAACTGTCTGTCTGTACAGCTGAATAGAACTGTCTGTCTGCACAGCTGAATATAACTGTCTGTCTGCACAGCTGAATATAACTGTCTGTCTGTACAGCTGAATAGAACTGTCTGTCTGCACAGCTGAATATAACTGTCTGTCTGTACAGCTGAATATAACTGTCTGTCTGCACATTTGAATATAACTGTCTGTCTGCACAGCTGAATATAACTGTCTGTCTGCACATTTGAATATAACTGTCTGTCTGCACATCTGAATAGAACTGTCTGTCTGCACATTTGAATAGAACTGTCTGTCTGTACAGCTGAATATAACTGTCTGTCTGCACAGCTGAATATAACTTTCGAATCCCGGTCTGAGGGGGAAAATCTGTCAGGAAGTGAGCTGGCTAGTACAAAAAAACCATGACAAATTTCAGTTTCAGATTTGAAATTGCGTTTTCACATGTTGACACCACCTTTCACGTGAGGAGAATAACATGTTTCACCTCAAAATCAGACATGCAGTTTCACGTGTGAAAAACAAATCTAAATCTAAATTTGCAGGTTCACATGTCAGAAAACTCCAACTGTGAAAATCTCACTTTCACATGTGGCGTTGCAGATTTACATGTTGGGGTTAAAGATTCACATGTTGGGGTTGCAGATTCACATGTTGGGGTTGCAGATTCACATGTTGGGGTTAAAGATTCACATGTTGGGGTTGCAGATTCACATGTCTGGTTATGTTACCCTGGTCTTTACTATCTCTGGTTATGTTACCCTGGTCTTTACTATCTCTGGTTATGTTACCCTGGTCTTTACTATCTCTGGTTATGTTACCCTGGCCTTTACTATCTCTGGTTATGTTACCCTGGCCTTTACTATCTCTGGTTATGTTACCCTGGTCTTTACTATCTCTGGTTATGTTACCCTGGCCTTTACTATCTCTGGTTATGTTACCCTGGTCTTTACTATCTCTGGTTATGTTACCCTGGTCTTTACTATCTCTGGCTATGTTACCCTGGTCTTTAGTATCTCTGGTTATGTTACCCTGGTCTTTACTATCTCTGGTTATGTTACCCTGGTCTTTAATATCTCTGGTTATGTTACCCTGGTCTTTACTATCTCTAGTTATGTTACCCTGGTCTTTACTATCTCTGGCTATGTTACCCTGGTCTTTACTATCTCTAGTTATGTTACCCTGGTCTTTACTATCTCTGGTTATGTTACCCTGGTCTTTACTATCTCTGGCTATGTTACCCTGGTCTTTACTATCTCTGGTTATGTTACCCTGGTCTTTACTATCTCTGGTTATGTTACCCTGGTCTTTACTATCTCTGGTTATGTTACCCTGGTCTTTACTATCTCTGGTTATGTTACCCTGGTCTTTACTATCTCTGGCTATGTTACCCTGGTCTTTACTATCTCTGGTTATGTTACCCTGGTCTTTACTATCTGTGGTTATGTTACCCTGGTCTTTACTATCTCTGGTTATGTTACCCTGGTCTTTACTATCTCTGGTTATGTTACCCTGGCCTTTACTATCTCTGGTTATGTTACCCTGGTCTTTACTATCTCTGGTTATGTTACCCTGGTCTTTACTATCTCTGGTTATGTTACCCTGGTCTTTACTATCTCTGGTTATGTTACCCTGGTCTTTACTATCTCTGGTTATGTTACCCTGGTCTTTACTATCTCTGGTTATGTTACCCTGGTCTTTACTATCTCTGGTTATGGTACCCTGGTCTTTACTATCTCTGGTTATGTTACCCTGGTCTTTACTATCTGTGGTATGTTACCCTGGTCCGTGATTGTTTCCCTCCATGTTTTTTGTTGTAATGCGCCAACTGGAGGGTGGCTGGTATCATAGATGCCATTTCCTGGTGTTGTGCCCTTGAGCAAGGCAGAAACCAGATGCCCCAGTGTGCCGACCCTCCGTACCACTCCAAAATCAGGATATGTACGGGTGTTTTTCAGGGGGGTTGGGTTAAAAGAGGAAGTCACATTTCAGGTTGCCCAATAAAGTGATCCTAATCTCTTAATGTTAATATGGGACAACACTCAGCATGAGGTTTCAATCACGGAATATTTAGTGGACTGTAATCTGGGTAATTTGTCAACATCTCACTCTCTCTGTCCTCTCTCTCTCTCTCTGTCCTCTGTCTCTCTCTCTCTCTCTCACACTCCTCCCCTCTCTCTCTCCTCTCTCTCTCACTCCTCCCCTCTGTCTCTCTCTCCTCTCTCCTCTCTCTCTCCTCTCTCTCTCTTGCACTCTCGCTCTCTCTCTCCTCATTCTCTCCTCTCTCTCTCTCTCTCTCTCTCTCTCTCTCACTCTCTCCTCTCTCTCTCTCGCTCCTCTCTCTCTCCATTCTCTCCTCTCTCGCTCTCTCTCTCTCCTCTCTCTCACCCCCCCTCTCTCTCTCTCTCTCTCTCTCACTCCCCCTCTCTCTCTCCTCTCTCTCTCTCCTCTCCATTCTCTCTATCTCGCTCTCTCTCTCTCTCCATTCTCTCCCTCTCTCTCTCTCTCTCTCTCTCTCACTCCCCCCTCTCTCTCTCTCTCTCTCGCTCACTCCCCCTCTCTCTCTCTCTCACTCCCCCTCTCTCTCCCCCCCCTCTCTCTCTCTCCCCTCTCTCTCTCTCTCCTCTCTCTCTCTCTCTCTCTCTCTCTCTCTCTCTCTCACTCCCCCTCTCTTTCTCTCTCTCACTCCCCCTCTCTCTCCCCTCTCTCTCTCCCCCCTCTCTCCCCCACTCTCTCTCTCTCTCTCTCTCTCACTCCCCTCTCTCTCCCCCTCTCTCTCTCTCCCCTCTCTCTCTCTCTCTCCATTCTCTCCTCTCTCTGTGTGTGTTTGTTCCCTCAGCGCCATGCTTTATTCCTCGTCATAACTCTGTGTGGCAGCCTGTTCTTAATCTACCACGCTGGTTTCCATGGTACCACCAACGCGGCGGAGAGGTCCAGAGATGGGAGTGATGTAACGAGAAGAAGATGGCAGACTGAGCAGCAGCAGACCACCAGTACCCCACCTCCTCGCCCTACAGTCCTACAGGGATACAGCGGTATCATCGACCACAAGGTAGGCACAGGTGGCCTTTTCATTTTTTCTAAATTGATGTCTCTTGTCTTCCTGTATTTTCGTTTTCTCTTCCTCCCTCTCCTGCTCTCTAACTACTGTGAGGATGTACAGGTGGCAAGACAGCATGATTTCATTTCCCCTCTTAACTGTCTAAGAATCTTTTCTGCTAAAGAAATCATCTCTCTCTCTCCTTCTCTCTCTCTCTCCTTTCTCTCTCCTTCTCTCTCTCAATTCAAGGGGCTTTATTGGCATGGAAAACATATGTTAACATTGTCAAAGCAAGTAAAATAGATAAACAAAAGTGAAATAAACAATAACAAATAAAAATACGAAATAAAAATACGGAAATATGTGTCTCTAATATGGTCATACATTTGGCAGGAGGTTAGGAAATGCAGCTCAGTTTCCACCTCATTTTGTGGGCAGTGTGCACATAGCCTGTCTTCTCTTGAGAGCCATGTCTGCCTATGGCATTCTGCCGCTGTGTACTCTCTGTTTAGGGCCAAATAACATTCTAGTTTGCTCTGTTTCTTTGTTAATTCTTTCCAATATGTCAAGTAATTATCTTTTTGTATTCTCATGATTTGGTTGGATCTAATTGTGTTGCTGTCCTGGGGTGTTTGTGAACAGAGCTTGCTTAGGGGACTCTTCTCCAGGTTAATCTCTGTATAGGTGGTGGCTTTGCTATGGAAGGTTTGAGAATCGCCTCCTTTTAGGTGGTTGTAGAATTTAATGTCTCTGTTCTGGATTTTGATCATTAGTGGGTATCGGCCTAATTCTGCTCTGCATGCATTATTTGGTGTTCTACGTTGTACACGGAGGATATTTTTGC